>NC_142165.1:87343664-87643932 GCF_029865625.1 Vigna umbellata | reverse complement strand
GAAACCCATACCGATTTTCACATAAATCCTTCCAATGCTTTCTTCCTCCATTCAAATGAAAATCCAACCTTTGTTCTTGTTTCACCCCTGTTAGATGGCAAGAATTGACTCGAGCATGAAGCTTTCCCTAAAAGTCCAAGAACAATTTGAGATTCAACAACGACACTTTGCAAGAACCCTTGTCGAACAATCCTCTTCGTGAGCCTTGGGACCGCTGCAATACGATGGTTCTCTTATGGCTTCAACGATTGGTGCATGAATCGATTCTCAAATCCATTATCTGGATAGACATCGCCTTTGACATATGGCAAGACCTTTCTCACCGTTTTCATCAAGGATACATTTTTTGCGTTGTTGACTTAACAAGAATCGTATAAATTGAACCAAGGTAAAAATGCTTCTCAGTGGCTTCTAGATACATGTGTCACTGACCACGTTACTTTCAATTTGCAAAGTTTTGTTTCTCGCAAATCTATTTCTCCTATTTTCATTACTTTACCCAATGATATTCAAGTATCTACTTCCTTTTCTGGTACTGTTGTTTTATATGATTCTTTAATCCTTGTTCTTTTATGTATTAGAATGTCATGTCAACCTTATTTCCATACATAAGTTGATTCGCGCACCACACTGTAAATTGTCTTTTGACTTTGATTCTTGTGTCATTGTGTAGAATACTTCCAGGAAGTTGATTGGTTCAACTAGCTTGCACCATCACCGTTAAGTTCCCACTGTTTCTGAAATGTGTCTCTCGGCATCCTAGATTAGGTCATGTTGAAAAAACTTAAGTTATTAGGATATCTTTTGTAATTTCGCTTGACTCTGTTGCTCTGTCGTTTCATTAAATTTGTCACGGTCTGTTGAGTTCTTGTTTTTATACTCATAACAACTCGGGTAGGTTTTATTTTTGGAGTTAGTTTTTATTGTGCACTGTAGCACGGTTTTGTTTGGTGGTTTGTTTTTTCGTTTTTCGGTTGCACTGTAGCAACCCAGTCACGATGGTTTGGCTATTATTATTCGTTTGTTATTATTCAGTCCAATATTGTGTCTGTACACGGCTATTTAATAGCCTTTCTCGATCAATGAATTAGCACACAAATTCTTACAGTGCAATATCTCTAATGCGTGCGCAGTGTTATTTTTCAACACTCTATCCTGTGTACACTTTATTCAGTTTTTAATACAATGATAAATTATACACAATCTGAAAACTAAGATCAGCTTCAAGAGTTCTATATTTATTGACAAATTGATGTGCATTGTGTGAAAATTTTCCCACGCTTATCATCATTGTTTCTTACTTTTCATAGGGAAACTATGATGAAAATTGGCTCTAACGCCAAGATAGTATTAACTAGTATTGGTTCATGTTGTTTCACTGCTAGGGAATATAATCTACAGATTACTTCGGATGACTTGTAGTTGTGGGGTTTATAACTTCAGATGACTTTCTTTGCAGGTTACTTGAAGTATTGCTAGTTAACTGAGACGTGTGTTTTAAATCATAAAATAGGACAATCTTTTTCTTCTCTTTAGCTTTTTTTGTACCAAATGGACCACTTTGATGAGGTATAAGGGATCAAACTAAAATAGCTAAGACTTGTCAAACAATTATCTTTATGGCCAAATGCGTAAGATTCCAATGCAATATTCTATAATTTATATTGGACTTGAAAGACTTACGAAAACTTTTTCGTGAATATTTAGTAAACACGCTTAAAAGGAGGAAAGAAGAAAAAAGGTTGTCGGTAGCCTAATAAAGACATTTTAAGTTCGATGTTTAAACTAAAATTGGAGAAAATAAGAAATAATAACAAAAAGAAAATATTGAAGATTGGTCATTTTGGGCAGCCTAGTCAATAATATGTTCTCGAGCGTAAGGAAAAAGTAGAGAAAAATAAAATATGGAGAAAAGACTAGAGACGTGCAAAACTAAAAGTGTGGGGGAATTCTAGGTCGTTCAAAAACAATGTGATGTATAATTGATTGACTCGGTTTGAGTCATCGAGTTCAAAACCTATAAATACTCTTAAAATCTTAATTATAAATATTTAATATCATTATTATTCAAATTTTAATTATTAACATTTTACAATAAACTAAAAACATTTCAAAATTTTACCTCACCTCTGAATCAAAAAATCATGTATAGTAAAATATTAACATTTAAAATACTCATCTTTAAAGCCATATCTAATGATTTCAAAGTAATTAAGGGTGTACTATGATACTAATGTTCCAACCAAACGTTTATTATCATGTTAAAAGTTATACTTGATAGTTGGAGTATGATTTTTTCTAATTAAGAACATAATAATCTAAATATCACTTTTCGATTGTTGACTTAGTTTATTTAATCCCCGTTACTTGCTACATCAATTAATAATTCTTAGTGAAATGATAATTTGTTTTGCATGCAACTCTATTTCATGTTCTTAAATACTAGATCATAGAACATTTATCGAATGATAAATAAAGAAAATGCTATTTAATTTTTCAATAACTAGTTATATTTTTGTATATGCACTCTTTTGAATGTTTTGTATCTTAGACAACTTGCATTTAGAATTAAACAACTTTTTTTATCGTATTTAGAAGTGACGATTACAAGATAGTTGGAAAAACTAGAAATGACTTATAAAAGAAATAATTACATTCTATATTTCAAGGAAAAATAAAAGTTTTGACAGTATGGTCATACAATCACTTAGAGGAATCGACTCAATACCACTAAGGAGGAGCGACTGACTGAATAAGCTGAGTTCAACACCACCACGTGTCAAACAATCAAGATAAATAAATGTTATTAACCAACCGCACGGTCATGAAAGAATGAGAGACCAAACGGACGACCTCCAACAACAATTACCTCTAAACATCACTTCTAAACAAGGTTACTGGTAAGAAATATTTAATGGGTAATGGGCCGTGATTAGGATTTCACTAATCACAAGCCCACTTCGAAACCTATGAATAGAGGTCAAAGGTAAGAAGGTAGGTGATTACATTTATTGTGAATTTAAGATTTTACTGTGGCACCTGATCGAATTAATCACTGACTTGAGCATCGGAGTGCCTTTGATAGGTACACTGGACGGTTTGGAGCGAGAACAGAGAAGGATTTTGATTAAGAATGTTCAGAGCTACCTAAGCTTTTTTGAAGTAAAGTGTGAAGGAGTGTTGTCGAGATCTTTGACCTTAAGTGATTATGTACTTGTGGTAAATGAGAAGGAACCGTAATTTATTTTATTGATAGGACATTTAAAGATAGTAAAAAAAGACTAGATGTAGGCTAGTATTTGGATGGATAAAAAACATTTTTCGACCATAAAATTAAACCTATTTATTTTCAATATTTACTTTTTTTTCTTTAAGTTAATAAATAATAGAAAGGTTAATATAATCATCATGGCATGTGAATCATGGATCCTTTTGGGTTTACTTACAAGTAGGGTGTGTTCACTTTTGGGTGTGTTTACTTTTTGACGATGGACTTTAGAAAGAGTGAGTGAATAAATTTGAGACTAAAATATGTGTTGTTTTCTTAAGGGATTTGGAGGTGATAATGAATAAATTTGAAAGTAAAATTTGTGAAAGTTTGTGAGTGATTTGACTAATATGATAAAGTAAAAAAAAGTTAAAAGATAAAAAATAAAAATTACCAAATTATCTTTTATGTTAATAGTAATATAAAAATTAATTGAAATACTAAAATTAAAATATATATATATATATATATATATATATATATAAAATAAATAATACAATATATTTCGGTAACACACTAAAAATTATGTTTTGATAATAATTTTTTTTACTATATAATTTAGTCACACAAGGTATTTTTATTTTTTAGTAATTTTGAATACCATTTTTTTTATTAATATTATTCTAATTATGGAAGACTATGAATGTTTATTGGTTGGTTCATTGATATTAAATATTTACGATCACAAAATTAATAAAGTCAACTTAAAATATGTATAAGATAGGTCGATGAAAAGTTACAATATGATTTATGATAAATAAAAATAAATGTATTTCATTTATATAAGTTTCAACTTTATTGTGTTGTCATCTCCATTATACATCTTGTATGGGATGAGTGTGAAAAGAGAAAATTGAAGCATTGTTTCAATAAGTTGTTATTTTGAATGCTTATTGTTGTTAATAAGTGAGAAATTTGTTCTGTGATATATTATGATGAAGGAGTACCATCAATTAGGTTGTTTCTCTTAGTAAGAAGACATTTCGACGTTTAATAACTACAAGTTGTCGATCAACAACGGCAGATATTTGTCTTCTTTGAAAATTTGCTTCCTTTAATGCTCATCTTATTTGTAGAGTAGTAAGTTGAAGTGACAATAAAAAAGAGTTAAGAAGTAATATTTAATAAAATATAATTAAAATTGTTAGAATATAATGAAGCAAAGAAGATCATAATACAATTATACGAGTAGAGCCTTATTAATCCTTTAATTTTTAGAAAATTAAATTGACACTAAAATTCACTTCTATCATCTATTGGTTTATATCTAGAGTCAAGTTGGATAAATCCTTGTATATCTTTTATTCTTTGCATTCTGATTTGCAAGTCTTGCACCCTTTCCCACATTTGACTTAAGAATTCAGAATTTGACCACCAAATTGGTGCGTTCCTACAACAGATTCATCAAGCCCGAGACTTTGTTTTTCTAGTTGTCCTTCATCATCATTAATTGAACGATCGTGTTGTCATATACCTTGACATTAACAATATTGAACTTCTTCAAAGAATTTGTGGAAAAATATTGTCTCAACCCAATAATTGTGCTTTCGTCAGTTGAAATATCTACTCCATTATATTTCAACACCTATATCATAAAAATATCTTTTGCAGCCATTTTGTAAAATTACCACCACTTTGAATCAATATATGCACCACAACATAGTGAAGATTCTCATTTATGTTAAGACAACAACAGTCTTCACACATTGACCTTGCATGTTCGGTCTCACCATAGAAGCCAATGTCATGTCATGATCGAAGGGTAGATCTTCTGGTAAATCTGCAAAGAACATTTTTTTACCTTGATGCTTAAGATGGGTAATATTAAACCAATCATTTAGTTTTATTTTAATATTTTTTCCTATTAACCTCACTTAGTAGGTTTCCATTTGCAGAGATCCTTAAATTTGAATAGAACATTTTTACCAAATTTGTATATAATGAACAGTCTAACGCTACAAAGTCAACGAGCCCTTGAAATACTAGATGATGATGGAAATAAAAACCGAATGTAACAAAGGAATCATAATTCATAAATTTTTAGTGCCATAATTCTTCTTATATAAAATTCATTTCCATAGTGCTTTATCTAATGATAATTGCTAAAAAAACGTCGTCGATCTAAAACATCTTCGAGTAATGGCTTCTTAGGTGTAAGAAGGTTTGTGTTAGTGACCAAATGTTTTCCCTTTTGACTTTTACGAATTTTTTATGATGATGATGACAACATTAAAGATTAACTTTAAAAACAATGAAATGAGAATAACAATGATATAAGAAAAGAAACAATAATAAGTAAACACTCACTTGCTACATTTAAAATGCAAACATAAATAATATAGTCCAAAAGAACATTGTACATAATCATAATGTTTCATGACAGAATAAAACAAACATAAGTATTCGTTACATTCATGGACTCAACTACTACCCATCATCATGTTAAGTAACTTATTTCATTGATGATGGGTGGACATGTCTATTAATCTTTTGGTGTAGACGAGATTTGTACACAAAAAATTTATCATTGTTTATCTTCTTGTATATTCATGTCGCTAACATTTTCCATACGTCACTCTCGGTATATTGGAATGTTGCGTTACGACGCATCATCCTCACTTGCTTACTAAGAATATCATTGTGCTTATCAATGGCAACCATTTGTCGCTCTATTATAGATGATATTTTCTCAAAATGAGAGTTACTTGATCTTATCACATCGTTGAAGTCGTTTAGCTTTGTAGTAAGTTTTTCAAACTGAGTCTATAACATCCATCCTAGGGGCTTTGCATTTCGAAATACATAATGTTGCGTCCCCATGGATGAGATAGCTCGCACAAATTGAGTTAGCCCGGAATCTGTCTTGCTGAAAGCAATACTCCAACACCAACACTATAAACATGAAGAAAAGGTAAAGGGTAAAAAATATATTTTCAAACTTATCATCCTCAAATCAATTGATTTAATCAAGATTCAAAAATCACTCTATCCCACAATACCTCTCATTCTCTCGCTCTTAGATATGCGAATATTTTATCTTCACCCTCAAATCCTTCTTTGCAATTATTTGGGAACAATCTAACACCAAACTAATAGAGCACTAGTGTGGTAACAAGTTGACCCAAACCCGTATCTTGTACCATGAATCTGAACCACAATGCCAAGTGGAACACAAATAGAAATGAAGTCTACCAATGGTTCAATTGTTATTCACCTAAACAAGAGCACGGAGAGAAACATGTTTAGCCAGTTCTCGCTAAACGAAGATATGAAGTACAAGCAATTCACCTGTAAGAGCGTTAATGAGTAATGATATTCATCTCTTGCTAAAAGAGTTGTTCAACGTTATAAACATCTGCAAAGAATGTTAACTGAAAATTCAGTATTTACATAAGCAAAAAGTAGTACACTCAAAAAAAAAGATTTACATGGTTATCTAATCTTAAATCACTACAGGACAAATTTATTGATATTTTATAATAACTACCTCAAAATTCATTCTCGTGCAACTTGATTGATGGTGTTTTTATATTAATAAGGCATTGCCATTAAACTCTTTAAACAAATCAAAAACATTTGTAAGGGAGGAATACCCCGAACATATATTACACAAATCATTAAACTTCATACAATTTCATTTAAGGCGACCAGGAGATAACAAATAGAACAAATTCCAGAATCAACAACCGATTCAAGGGAAGGTTACCACTGGCTGAACAGCTAAATTTTCAGCTGCACGTCACCATGATTGACAATCAACAACTCAGCAGATGATGCTCAAGTTGTGGTCATGAATCTCATTCACAGGCAGGTTTTGTGTCAAAGCTACTCAAGCATATGGCAAAGGCTTGGAAGGTAGAGAGCGGATAACGGTAATCCATGGTGAATATGTCTTTTCCAATCTTTCCAAACTGCAGGATTACCTTGTCTTGCTCCTCAGCAGAAATGTTATGAGATGGATCAACAGCAGCTACAAGCTGAAAGTTCTTAACAGAAGCCACAGACACACGACCCTTGAAGTTTAGGCACCAGCACTGTAGCTGCTCATGCCATCGTGGAGCCTTGTTTTTCAGTTCTAATTGCTCAGTTGAAACTTGGCTCGATATTAGTGGCTCTGATAAGCTTGCAGAGTTTAAATCGGGGACTGGAACTTTTTCTTTCGGTGCTGGTGATGGAGAAAAAGATTCATCAAATATTTGAGGGAAAGAAGTTGGAGTTGGGGCGTTGCCCCCTTCCTGAATTGCTGAGACGGGTATAGAGTTCATGACACAATGCATTCTTCTTGGCCCTCTAGTGCAAAGGACGTTCAGCTCGTAGGAAACTGTGCTAACAAGGTAGCTACAAGCTGGAACTCTTGGTGAGACCTGCTTAGAATGAAATCTCCTACTAGATTGACAATTGGGTTGAATTGCAGCATCATGGGGAGGTTGACTGTCATGTATGGTGAACTTGGTACCCAAAAAATTAGACCTGCCAAAAGTACAACATCAAATATTAAAGATGACAAGAGGCAAGGAGAAAATTGAAAAGAAGGTAAGTAAGGCTTCTATCGACCAAAAGCTTGCCTCAGTTTACCAACATATTTATTGCTGGCTCGGGAAAAATCATCTGTGGCCAAGGATATGACAAAATCAGTGCCTGTTGCCCTTCTTATCCTTTTGGCCGCTAATAATAACTTGTTATTGTCATTCTCTGCTGTACAATTAAAGCCAAAACAAGCTTCTCAAATAGAATATCAAAACCTCGTTCTCTATCAAACTTCAGTGAGATGGATCAACAAATAGATCATGAAAGGAGGAAAACAAAGCAAAATTTTGGCTTTGAATGCATAAAGAGGTTTAAAGTTCATTTCTATCTTACTCAACCACCATTTAAGTTATATATGTAGATAAGATTTTATGTCCAAGCAACGTGCATTCTGCCACACACTATATTAATGTTAACAATTATGTTGATGCCAAGTTGCTAATTTCACAAAGGAAATATAAAGACAGCGAAATATAAAGACAAAATGATGCTGACACCGACAAAGTAAATGACAATAAAATATTTATAAAAAATCCATGAAGTTTAACATTCATAGTCACTAATGCCAATCTTTTAAAGAGCAATTTAAAGTTGAGAAATATCATATCCCTTCATTTTAAAAAAGGGATGGAAGGTTTCAGCAATGAAATAACTTACATGGTACCAGACCAAAGTACAACAGATATGTAGAACTTTCTTTGTTCCTCCTTATAAAGCACTGTATTGGAGAATCACGCGGACCAGGCTATCCATACACACAAAAGGAGAAAAACATAAGAAACGTAAAAGAGTACGGCAGAAAAGGGGTGAAGAATTTATTACCTGCTTCAATGAAATAGGAAATGTGATCCTTCCACATTGTTCCGGAGTCTTGACAATCTCTTTTGTAATCGACCTCCAAGATTTACATACAGAAGCACAGAAGACAACAACAGCTCGGTCAGGCCAAGATGTTTCACTCTCTTCAACCCTTTGGATTATGTCAAAAAGTAATTCTTGTGGAAGATTTGCCCATTGTCCCTGTTGAATAAATTCAAATGTAGTTGCAAGAACATCTGGAGCAATATGTGACTTTGTTCGACTGAGCCGTAGCTTGCTTTCTGCACCCCGCTTAGATGTGCTTCCTATTCCATCTCTCATCTCCTTGAGTTCACGGACTATGCTTCTCAACAACATGTTCTCACGGCTTACCAATCCTCTTCACAGTACAAAACCACAACAATCCAAACAAAATTAAAATGCTTCTACATTCCATTCTAACATGCTTTAATATATTCAACTGAAGTGTTCTCATACCAAGAAGAATTGGAAAGCCAAAGACTGATAAAGAAACTGATGTGAAACACGCCAGTTCTATGGGAATGCTCACAAATCAAGAAAGCCCAGATCGTAATAATGAACAAACCAAGAATTTCTAGGAACAAGAAAAGAACCAGGAAATAGAGCACACACAAGTTATAAATGGTTCAATTAAAGTGTTAACAAACTCCATTCTACATCCTCAAAAAAATCAAACTATCAACAAGAACAAGTTATGTCTCATAAGTTAAAGGGACTTCCCAATGACTTACAGAAAATATCAGGTATGTAATCTCACAAACACACTTGGATGCACTGCTATGTAACCATCGCAAGGATATAAGACTACATACAAGCCTTAACAACAAAACATACTAACTGATTTGTAAATGAAATCAGTTTCATAACAGCTGGAGAACAAACAGACACTGAGCAACTCAAACACCAAGTATAGATGATGATACTGAAACACAATATAGACTTAAGCTTTGGTCCTAAAGATAAACTCACCAGTTGATAGAATAGACAGGTGATATCACAATGCTAGAGATAGTCGATACATCTAGTTGACCGAGCCAAAAAACAATAAATCTCCACCTTAGTTCATGAACAAACTTCTCTAAAACTCGGTAGGGAACAGGTACAAGCCCAGAACAACACTTAATTCCCAATCAAACCCAAATAATGGTAGAACTTAAAAGTTTGGAAGCATTTTTGTAATCATATCAAAGGGACTATGATTTGTTGAAATATTCTTCACCTTCACAAATTCTTTGGCAATCTCCTCTCTTACAAAATGCAACTTAGTGCCAGTATGTTTGGTTCTCTCATGACAAACTCGGTTCTTTAATAAATGTTATCACAATGCACTATGACAATTTGATAGTGCATTCTCAGCTCTTCAACAAAACCCTTGAGCCACATGCTTCCTTCACAACTTTTGATATGGCCATATTCTCAACTTTCAGTGATAGACAAAACCACACTTTCTATAAACTTGGCTTCCAACTAATAGCCATAATTAATGAAAACATAACCTGCGAGAGATATCCTAGTATCTAGACATCCAACATAGTTTGAATCTAAAAATTGTACCAAAGCAATTGTTCTAACAGAAACTCTAGTTCCACCATAAACTGAACTCTGCCATGAGACCCCCTTTAAGTGCCTCGTAACATGATGTACTTAAGAGTCTGTCAGTTTTCCTACCCAAGATTTGACATAAATTTGCTCATAATACTCATGACACAAGTAGTATCAAGTCAAGTGCAATCATTGCATACACCATAGACCAACAATGATTGCATATGAAATTGTATCTATATAACCGCACTCTTCATCTGTCTTACGATATTGTTTACAACTTAGCTTCAAATGCTAAGCTAAAGGTGAATAAACAGTTTTCAAGTTTGTCATTCCGAACTTATCAAAGACTTTCTTAAGGTGGATCTCCAAGCCAGGTATAACAGCTTCTTTTCTTCTCCCATGATCTCAATCCCCAAGACCTTCTTTATTGTTTCCAAGTTCTTCTCATACACTATTCAACTCAGTCTTCACCTTCCCAACTTCAGACTTACTATTGCTTGATATATAAAAATATCATCAACATAGAGCAACAATATTACAGTGAGTGATTGTCAGGTAAGAGTTTGAAATAAACACACTTATCAAGCTTGTTTCACATGAAACCATTTGAGTCATAAACTGATCAAACTGTTTGTTCCTCTTTACCATTCACCTCAAACCCTTATGGTTGCTTCATAAAAATGGTTTCCTAGAGATTTCCATAGAAGAAGGCAGTCTTGACTCCCTTTTGCTCCAATTCAAGATCAAACTCAGAAAATAGGAGTATTTGCTCTGATCTATGCTTTACTACGAGGGAGAACACATCATTATAATGAATCCCCTTCCTTTGAGTAAAACCTCTAGCAATCAATCTTCCTTTAAACCTTCCCTGGTCAATCCCTAGAATTTCATCATTTTTTTAAAATCCATTTACACTGATCAATCTTTGCACCAAGTCTCCTTATCAACCTACACGTACGATTATCTGTCTTCATCTCTTCATTCATGTTGTTCAATCATTCTTTCTTCTCCTAGCTTGCTAAAGCAAATTTAAAACAATTGGGTTCATCTTACAAAATACCTCCCTGGCTACCACACGAGAAATACAATTAAATTTACATATTCATACCTTTCTGGTGGTTTGATGACTCTCCCGGTCCTTCCTTGTGCTACACTTTAACCATCATCAACTCGGTGCTCTTTAGTAAGATCTTCTCCCAACTCATCATGGTCTGTCAAAAGAAAATCAGAGAAAACTCTTGGCACTACCTCAATCAAAGTTAGATTTCTTTATCTTGGCATCTCGACTCTCAACAAACTCAAAAGCCTTTGATTTATAAGCCATCACAATCTCATTGAAAATAACATGATAGTTGATAATACACCTCTTGAATCTCAGTTCAAGACACCATGAGTTGTATGCCCTCACCCCTTCATGATATCCTAAAAACATGCATTTACCAGTTCCTATTATCAGCTTATATTGCCTAATATGAGCATAAGCAACATAACCAAAGATTCTCAAATTTTTAAGGTTAGAAGAATGACCTAACCAGATTTCACAGTAGTCTTTCTCTCCAGAGTAGCTGATGGACATCTATTGATCAAATAGGCAACAATGGAAATTGCTTCAACCCAAAAGATATTTGGAACTCTGCACTATGCAACATACATCTCACTCTTTAAAATGGTCCTATCCAATCTGTCTATTAGGGCATTTTGTTGAGCAGTTCCAACCATAGTTCTTTCATGTTATACCATTCTATTTACAGAAGTTATTGAATAACTCTAAACATAACTCAAGACTATTATTATTCGTTCTAAATCTCTTTACACTTCTCCCTGTCTCATTCTCCATTAGATGCACCCACATCTTGAAATTCTCAAAACCTTTATCCTTGGTCTTCTAAAAATAGATTCATAATTTCTTTGAGCAACCATTACTCTAAAGGAAATACCTTGTCCAAGACTGTGACAGAGTTCTTGATGGTACTAAGAGATCATCACGAACATAATCCAAAGTCTCTTTTGTTCTTTGTTGTGTTGTATTGAATTTGACCTTATAGGCTTTACCACAAACGTGGTAATGACAAAACTTCAATTTGTCAAGTGTTTTATCAGCAAATAACGCCTGTTTTTGTAATTCAACCAAACCTCTTTCACCATATGAACTAACCTTTTGTGTCATAACTCAATTCTCAACAATTATTTCTAAACAACAACAAGCACAGAACCAGTAACTATAGTACCCTCCAAGGAATACAAGTCACTTTTCCTCACACCCTTCATGACAATCACAAACTTTGCATCACCTCTATGTTGTAAATAATATATTATTAGGCTAAAAAATATTTTTAATATTTCCATAGTAATTAGGGAAAAATATCTTCATAATCTTTCTATTTATTATACATATTTGTATTACCTTTTGCAAACATTTTGGTGATTACAAATATAGATGATAAGAATGTTATTGGTGCGATTGATATCAATAAAATAATTCTTTATTTTCTTACCTTAGTTCAAGTTTGTATCAAAGCTCTTGTTTCTGTTACCTTATTAACCATCGTTGTTCACCATCATCATTGAGGTTAGTGGTTGGCCAAAAAGGTGTGCCCCACCCGGTGCCACGACATACAGGGTTGTTGGGACCTCTTGAGCACCAAGGGGTGACGTCTCATTTGACTCTGATGTGGTTTTGTTGTTAATAAAATCTTCTTTTATTATGAATCAAAGCAATAAATGTTGAACTTTTTATTATCTCTTTGTTTTTGTGTTTTTCAATATCCAATATGAAAGTTTTTAAAGAGAAACTTCATCATTTGGAAACAATAATTGAATCAATGACTATGTCCTCTAGATCATATACCGTACTAATGAAAGATAAAAAAGGTGAGAGTACATTCAATATTATTCATCGTTTATCTCAAGGTGTTGGATGTTTGATTCAAAAGCAATTACATGACTCATTTTCCTAAGCTCTTCAATTCATACGTCAAAATGACCAAAGAACAACTCGTTATAGTTGCAAATGGTGATAGAGTACCCATACGTAGATCCAAAAGTATAAGCAGTACTCATTTAGAATCATCTATTGCATTAAAGGATGTTTTATAGTTGCTAATGGTGATAGAGTACTCATTTAGAATCATCTATTGCATTATAGGATTTTTATATGTCCCAGAAAATAGCCTTATACCTATACAAAAGATTTTAATTGTTCGCTAACTTTTTTCTCTTCTTATTGTGTTGTGAAGAACCTTGCCATGAAGAAGACAATTTTAATTGCTAAAAAACAAAGTGAATTGTATTTATTCATCCAACTATTTATCAATGGGATGTTCACTATTCATCTTGAATGAACACAAAGCTTGTTTTAGATACAAATGACTAACCAAAGATTTCGCCATATACAAATCTTCAAGTTTAGTCAAATCTTCAAGTTTAGTCCAAATCCCTTTCACACCAGTCTACACACTTTGTCACCAAGACTCAAAACAATTGCACCTGAACATTCTCTAACAATGTTTTCTTGTCTCTCTCAATCATAGTTGCATTATTCTTAGATTCACCATCAAGCGTTTCTCATAAACCCTATTCAACAATAAGTGCTACTACCTTCAACGACCACAATTTGAAATCATTATTCCCGGTGAACTTCTCAACATCATATTTTGCAATACCCATAGAGGTTTTTCATTCCACTCTCACCCCACAAATTTGATGTGAAACAATTCAATAAAATGGTAAAGCTCACTAATCAAGAACTTCAAGAAACAAGAAAAGAACAAAGAAACAAAGCACACACATGATATAACATGGTTCAATAAGAGTGTTAACCAACACCAATCTACATCCACACAAAAGCCACACTATCAACGAGAACAAGTTCTCTCTCGGTGTTACGTGGAATTCTCTCAGAATACTCAATTTCTCTAAAAGCGTTACAAAATACTCTCTCTATGAGTTACAAAAAGCTTCAAATATGTAATCTCACAAATATACTCTCATAAACTGTTATACAAGGCTTAACAACATAAACTGATCTTAACAGAAATCAGTCATGAAACAGCTAGAGAACAAAATAGACAGTGAGTAGACTCAAACACCAAGTACAGATGATGATACTAAAACATGGTAAAGACGAAAGTTTGGTCATACAGATAAAATCTCCGAAAGATAGAACAAACAGACGATACAGCAATACTAGAGACAAAAGATACAATTTGTTGACTGGGCTGAAAAAAAAAACAATTGAAACAATGACACACCTGCACATACTAAAAATTCCAATATAGTTGTTACTAACAAGAATTAAAAAGCCAAAAACTGATAAAGAAACAACGACAATTTGTACATACATATGCTTTGGTGTAAGTAAATTTTAACTTCACAGAGTTTGCCAGAGAAACTTATCAAAGTCAAGATAAGTTTTTTATTTTAATTTACTACAGTCAATCTTACAGTATCAATAAGTACTAAATAAAGGTCCTGTTCAGATAAACTTCTTCATAAGCACGAAAAAAGAAATAAGAAAAGGTAAAACAAATTGAACTTTTTTTATAAGCTAAAATCAACTTATGCATTTAACTTTCTCCAAAACCTAAGGTACATTAGTTAATTTTAACTTGAAGAGAAACTAAATGCATTTTTAAGTTCATATTCCCTTATTCATACAAGTATTTATAAAAAGGTTATACAAATAAGGACTAAGTAGTTTACCTAAATAAATAATCATCTCACTCCTACATAACATACATACATCGCATGTAGACATGGCTCTATATTCAATGCTTGCAACTTCAAGACAACAACTAGAAACAAGTCATCCCCAAAATTAACTAATATTGGGTCATAATCAAAATAATATAATAATATCATAACGATTTGTGCTTTTACTACTGACAAGGTAATACGAACAAAACAAAAAAAAAAGTTGCACTAGGATGTCAAAAATAAAACTCATCAAATCTGCAATCCTTACAAAATGTAAACACGTTCTGTCGTTGAAATCAACTTAATAGACGAGAATCTATTTTTATACCAATAACGATAATAAAAACGAAGAGAGAGCATCGATCCAGGAAGAAAAGCATGAAAATTCATATCAATCGTAGAGAGAAATCAGAAGGTCGCGAGCAAAAGTGTGAGAGAAAAGAAGGAAGCTTCTAGAATACGGATCCAGAAACAGTAAAAACAGAGAAACACGATTAACCGATATGAAGAAGGAAAGAACAGTGTTCTCTGATGTTGTAGAGAAAGTAAAAGAAGAAAGGAGTAGTACCCATGTTATACTCCAACGCCACTATCAATCGCCGGCCACCGCTACCGCCACCGGGGGTCCAAAATAAGGTCGCAAAATCGTGTGGTTTGAAACGGATGCACATTATCTTTCCACCATTTTTTTAAAATTATTTTTAGTAGAAAAAGTGAGCATTATTTATTTATTGAATGAAATCTAGTGCAGGAATCTCCACTGTTCATAAATTGTGCCTTCCTACACGTGTCCATCTTTCTGATCATTACGAGAGAATAATGATAAGCTCCTCTGCTATACAAAGTAAATATTTATATAACTAAAATTTACAATAAATAACATGTATAAACTAATTGTAAGTTCTATAAAATGTAAGTTCTATAAAATGTATAAACTAAAATCACAGGAAAAAAGAAATTATCTACCAATCAATCTTGAAACTTATATTCCTTAACCAAATGATCTAAAGTTCGTGATAATATCCTTTTAAATATTTTAAATATAAAATAAATCATGTTGAGAATTTTATATGATTAATAAAAATTGTAAATTAGGAAAACTATAATTATAATTTGTAACATTCTAATAATAATAATAATAATAGTTTACATTATAATAGTAAGATATATGTCAATATATTATTATTTGTAAGACTTAATATATAGTATGTTTTTTCTCCTAAATTTATAACAATGATTGAATTTTTTTTATTTAATGTAATTTCTACAATTTTTAAAAAGGTTTAATGTCTATTTTTTCTTAGATCAATGTTAATTATGATTTGAGGATGTTAACGTTGATTTAAAGAAAGATATCATATTGGGGTTTTTTTTAAATATATAAATCACATTAAGTAAAAAATAAATAAAGAAAAATATATTGAATGATATTTACAAAGATAGAAAATGCTATTAAATTCATTTATAACTACTAAAAGTATTAGTATTGTAATTTAGTTTAATTTTTTATAAGTATTAATTGAGTTGGGTTTCATTTATGATTGAATTAAATTTATCTTATTATTGTATAGGTTGGGTGTGAGGCCCTAGATAATTAACACTGAAAATCTCTGTCACATCAAATTAATGCACCCACGTCACTGGTTCAGAGCCATTAAAAACCCACTAAGCACTGCATGCACGAGTGCCACTTGTCACGTTAGAAGTTTCCAAAGTCAGAAGTGGGTGTACAGGTGTCGGCAGAGGAGACGTTCGTCCAAACGGACATGGATTGAACAAAACTGGATTTTCGAAAAACTCTCCCACTCACCTGTACTCACTCTTCTTCTTCCTCAGAACTCAACTCTTCATTTCCTCTACCTTCTCTCTAGAAAGTCTTCAACTTCTCTCTACTGTTACTCATCCATTTCTTCTCCGTTCAACATTCAGAACAGTAGGAACATTCCCTACGCTGTGAGCTTCATTTTGGACCGAATCACTTTCGATTCTGTAACCGGTAAGTTTCTCAACTTAGACGCTCGTTTCTGGAATTCCTGCGAACCCAGATTCAGTTGCATGCAAGGTTATGGGCTAAATTCTCCTACGTTTCTTTTGGTTTGATTTAGTGAAGAACGTAAGAAAAACCGTTGAGTGTAGAAAAGCCATAGTTGGACAAGTCAAAGTCGGACTCTTAGGACGCTGTACTCACTGATCCGGGTAAGGGAAGCTTATTAATTTAATTTATACTTGTATGTTGTATAAAAGTATGATATGGATATATGTATATCTTCTGTTTGAATATGCCTGAACGAACACTGTAGTACTGGATGAATATGATCTCTGATTGGTTGAACTGTATGTTGATTTTGATACGTATGGATTGAAAGATGGGTGACTATTGTATAGTTTGATTTGTTAATATGATGAACTCTATAAAGTATGTGAATTAATGATGGATATGGATTTATAAAGTATGAATCGAATGAGAAATGTTGAGTTAAGATAGTTGAAAAATCTGAATATGATAATTCTCCTTATGATAAATTACGCTCGTCGTCGTACGGTCTTATACCGTTCGGTTTCCCTGAAAATGACTTAGAATGGAATCCTTTCATTCGGGAAGAATTCGGTTTGAGAACGAGCGTCCGCATTGGAATCACTGTGTTTGAGCGTTCGGCTCAGCATAGAGGTGTCGTATACCTTAAATTCAATAACATTAAATTACATCTTAAAATAAGTAACGCTCGGTCTTAAACCCAACGTTCGTCCTAAATGGCGCTCGGTCTTATACCAAGCGTTCGTCATCATTGGTGCTCGGTCATCTACCTAGCGTTCATCATAAGTGGTGCTCGGTCTTATACCAAACGCTCGTATTATTGAATAACCACTTGGATAAAATAGCGTTCGTTCAAGTCTTAAAATATTCACTTTTCCTTACGTTCGTTCAACTACTGGCATCCGTCTTCCGTATGCGAAGTACTACAAAAATAGTTCTAAATATTCTTGACCCTCCATCTTACATTGGATCTGGTCTAAGGTCTTCATAATGAAATTTTCTTTAAGTACCAGGGTACATCCAAACGAGTCAATTCGTTTAACTGGCCGAACAGATAGTAACGTTCGTTGTATACTTCCCCGTTTATCCAGTACCTTTCTTTGAACGTTCGTCCTAGTTCTTCAGTGGACTGAACGTTCATCATGTTATGCTCTTGAATCTAAAGATGTAAATGATGATGAATTATGAGAACTTAAAGTGTGAACACTATATGGAACGATTATATGATATTGGATTTTGGACGAGCGTTCCAGGGAGGAACGTCTCATATATGTTGATTATGGAATTTGGTAAAGTATGACTGTGGTTATGCTAATGCTGGCATGGTCCATCCTGATATTCCGTGATACTCATCTTCACGTAGAGGAGAGTAGTTCATGTGTGGGAATGGCAGGAGGTCCTTAGTCCATAAGTTAACATGGGCGATGTAAGAACGGACTAACCTCGAGTGGCAGCTGTTGAGTGTATCAGTTACTACACCACTTGGGTGCAAGGACGCCTGTAGCTACACAGATTCATACAGTCCGGACGGTCTGTCTAGTATATATATAGATTTATATATATTTGTCTATGATAAGCTGCTTGTTGTGTGTGAATTGAAATGTTAATGTATATGTTGATGTATGAATTAAATTATATAAGCTTACCCTTTCGTTTTCCTTGTGTTGTCCATTATATATGTACGTTCGTCCTGTCTTGCAATGATCATCCGTGTGGATGTGAGCAGAAGGCGAGGCCACCTTAGAGGATGTGATCGAGGAAGAAAACTTAGTGGAAGTTGAAGTGAAAGCGGAGCAGTAGACGTTCGTTTTTCTTTTAGTTTAGATGTTAGCTTTTGAAATTGAACGTTTGATTATTTATTTTGTAAAACCGTTCGTCATAAAACTGTATTATTTCCGTTTCCTGTATAGTGGTTCTGTACTTTAAGCCGTTCGGCTTTTGTTCTTCGTTTTATTAATATAAAGACTGCATGGATTTACTGTTAATTGTAATTAATTCTGAATTATAGTAATTACTGTATTTTGGGATGTTACATTGGGTGTAGAGTTTAGTATGAATGACTTGAGTTTAACTCTTATATTTCTATTAAAGACAAAATTTATGTTTTTATTTTTGTGTCTTAAATTAGTTTAAATATAATTATAATTCATTGGATTACTTGAAATATTGGATAAACTTTTTTTTAAAAGATTGTATTATATTTTAATTAAATTGATAATTATATAAATTTTACAAAAAAAATTAACCCAATTTATCCATATTAATTCAATCCACTCAAAAATGAATTATGTTAAGTTTAACATAAAGAATTTGCAAAAACCAACTAGATATTTCATAATGGGCTGGGTAATAGGTTTTTTCAAATCCTACCCAACCCAGTCTGCAAATATATTTTATTAAGAATATATCTAACTCAAACATAAAATTTACATGTGATTTTGTTTGGATTAGTATTACACTTTTATTATATATATTTTTCAGTGTAAGTATTTCATCTTATTACATAATATTATTATAATCAATAGTTTCGTTCTCATTCTTTAGTTCACTGTAATTAAACATGTGTTATCTTCAACCTTGAGTGTAGTATTTAATAATTTGTTTGCCTGTATTATTAACTTTCCTTCTTTATTGTTATTAGCTATAATAATTTATAATAAATATAAAGAACGCTCAACAAAGGAAAAACAAATAACATGATGATTACGTTGTATTTATAAATTGTGGCATAAATAATCCATATTCTCCATAGTGTTTCTAAAATATGATGGAGAGTGAGAGCGGTTTTCTGGTTTGGAGTCTGCCACCACGCTCAAACATCACTCACCACACAAAACTCCCAATTCCAAAACAAAACTCGAACAAGTAAAATCCAGTTCAAACTTCAGTTCAGTTCAATTCAATGGCTTCTTCCATATGTGCTCTCTCTCCTTCCGTCCCATCACACCTCACTAAAACCACTCTCCCTCTTTTTCAAGGTAACGCATCTATCTCTATCTCTGTTTCTTTTCCCTGACTTTCACAACATTTCGTTGCTGACTTTTGGTGTCGTTTCAAGGAAGCAAGTGCGAAATGAGCCGGAGGACTTTTGCGGTTAAGGGAATTGTGGCCTCCGGCGTTTCGGTCTCCTCTTCCACTCTCACCGCGGAAGCTCTGCCGTCTTCCAATGGTTAGTGCATTTAATGCTGACTAACATTCGAGTTTGTTTTGAATGTTGCTTATGTTGTGCTAACGGAGAAGGAATCTGGGTTCAGGTTTTGAAAGATTGCCGTACAAAGCAGAAGGGTACAATTATTGGACATGGAGGGGTCATAAAATACACTACGTTGTGCAAGGAGAAGGTTCCCCCATTGTTCTTATTCATGGTTTTGGGGCCTCTGCGTTCCACTGGAGGTTTTTTTCTTTTTTTCTCCTTTTATCTTTTGGCGCCAATAGTTTACCTTCGTTTTGCATTTCACCTGAGTCCAGATTGCTGTTTTTTTTTTTTTTGGAAAGTGTTTTTTCTTTTGGAAACTAGCAGGGATTGGGAAATAAGAAGTAAGACCCAGCGTAGTTTGGATTTTCAATTGTAAATTTCAGTGAATAAGAGCGTATGTTTGAAAGTTTGTATAAGTATTAGAGATTGTGCTACTAGCATTTCCTGGAAATCATAGTTTCTACCTGACACATTGCATATTATCTATTATGGGTTCAAGTTCACTAGAAATTACAGGGTCGTTCGTGTTGGATTAAGCGTATGTCAATAGAAGCTTGTTAGATAATGTGTTTGCTAACATTCATTCCTGTAGGTTTTGCGTCCTTGTTCGTATTTGGTTTAGGTTGCGGTCCATATACTATGGTTTCGTTTATATTTTGATCCGTGTAGTTTACCAGACATTAGTCGTGATGGTTGTGTCGTAAAGGGTATGTGTTGTAGCATATTGCTGCAGACGGGGATCGGAATCTACATGGAATGACCGAGTGAAAGTAGACGGAGAAAATGAACCCAACCTTTTACAGTATGCGAACCGAGTGTGCCCATTTTTACAAGGTGTTTTCATCGTATGTTTCTACTGTAACTTTATCAATACATAGCATATAATGTGCTAACAAATACTGCAACAAGATTCTGATATCACTATTGCTCCTTCTTGTAAGCTAAGAAGCTTGAGTGGTTCTGTTCTGTCTTTGTGGTGTGTGTAATTTTTACACCAATTTTTCTTTTGTTAGTGTCTTCAATTGTCTGTGCGATAAGATCACTTTTATGTGGAGATAATCATATATCTTTATTCATATCTCCAGGTACAACATTCCAGAATTGGCTAAGAAACATAGGGTATATGCCATAGACTTGCTTGGATTTGGGTGGAGTGACAAAGCACTTATCGATTATGATGCCATGGTGTGGAGGGATCAAGTGGTGGACTTCGTGACGGAAATAGTAAAAGAACCAGCAGTTTTAGTTGGAAATAGGTAAGAACTATATTAGCTGAATTTACATCTTGGTATAGTCTGAAATGCCAGAGCCTTCTTCCTTTCACAAGTTTTAATGATGTTATCCATGCATGGTTTCCCCCGAACATAATCGTCTTGTTGGACACTGTTTGATTGGCTCTCAAGACATGCGTACACTAGTAATTATGTTAGTTTACCTCATCAACAGAGATTTCATTAACTAGAAAACATGTTCAAAATTATCTTCAGCAAATTAATTCTCAAGTATTATGTTGTCAAATTTGGTTGTTGCAATGCAATGCTTATCTTTTTCTTACTCCTGAGTTGTCTAATAATTAATTGACAAGTTGACAGCCACAGGACCAAAATCTTATTTATACTAAATTTCGAGTAAAATTTTGTTTTATCTATAGAATTGACATTGCAACAATATGTGCTATATAAAGTATAAATTTGCTGTTTCCCTCCATCATGATAATTTTTCAGCCTCGGAGGATTTACTGCTTTGGTTGCAGCAATTGGGTTGCCTGAGCTTGTAAATGGAGTTGCTCTACTAAATTCTGCTGGACAATTTGGTGATGAGAAAAGGGAAAGTAAAACTTCTGAAGAAACAGCTCTACAAAAGTTTGTCCTAAAGCCTTTGAAGGAAGTTTTCCAGCGTGTAGTTCTTGGATTTTTGTTCTGGCAGGCAAAGCAACCAGCTCGCATTGTGTCAGTTCTAAAAAGTGTATGTTTCTTGCTATCATC
The DNA here is from genome assembly GCF_029865625.1 of Vigna umbellata. Classification (NCBI taxonomy): domain Eukaryota; kingdom Viridiplantae; phylum Streptophyta; class Magnoliopsida; order Fabales; family Fabaceae; genus Vigna; species Vigna umbellata. The sequence continues at coordinate 87,621,841 of NC_142165.1, read as the reverse complement.
TTAATAAAGCACATTTGTGTTACTAAAATGGTAGGTTTTTTAAGTGTGAGAATATCATTCCTGGAGGCTTTTGTCTTTGGTGGGATTGCGTATTCCCTTTCAACAACGTTCTACTATTTATTTCTTACTAGTCGCATTGTATATATATGTTTGAATGCATAGTTTTTCAACACAGGTGTATATAAATTCTTCCAATGTGGATGACTATCTCGTGGAATCTATAACAAGGCCAGCTCAAGATCCAAATGCTGGAGAAGTTTATTACAGGTACATGACGATGTCCATGTTAATGCTTTTGTGTTTGATGAAAAGGACATTGCGAAGTTTACACCGTAAAGCCTAGCTATTATTGTTAGAGTCCAAGGCCTTATAAAATTGACTTCAGAATCCCCTCGGATGTAATCCCATGCTTTGCACTAGTCCATTTCACTAGCTTGAGCAAATGTGTGCTGCACATTTGCAATCGAAATACCCGGTAGAAAAGCACCATAAAAAATAACAATTGTAGTTAGAAAAAGCTCAAGATTTATAAACCCCGCATCAGAATTCCATACTTTCAATGTGAGACCGAATTTCTATACCTTGTAATCAGATCCTAATACTGTGATGTAAATTTCTATTTTGGCTTTCCTGTTGTATATATGGGTAAGAATGACGCTTTCTCAGGCTTTAGCAATGTTCTCCTAATTATTCCTGTTTATTTGTTTTCACTACTTCACCCAATGTTGTCGGCAGGTTAATGACACGGTTCATGATGAATCAGAGCAAGTACACTCTAAATGCTGTCTTAAGTGAACTATCTTGCCCGTTATTGTTGCTCTGGGGCGACCTTGACCCTTGGGTTGGTCCAGGAAAGGCTAATCGAATCAAAGAGTTCTATCCAAAAACGACTCTTGTAAACTTGCAGGCTGGGCATTGTCCACATGATGAGATACCAGAGCTTGTGAACAAGGCTTTATTGGATTGGTTGACAACCCTCACACCTGAAGTGACTCTCCAAACTGTTTGAACATGTATTTATTTTATTAAACCAATCAGATACGAGTTGTTGATTCACTTTTTAGTTTCAAGTGGTTAATACTAGTTATCAGCATACTTTGTATACAAAGAACTGGGTAAAGACTACTCAGGATACAGAACATGATGGCAAGAATACATTACAAGTTAGTTATGTTTGCACTCTGACTTTTCTCCTTCAGACATTAGCAAATGAGAGTTAACTGGTTTTGTTTTCGATCACCTAACAGTAGTAAATAAAATAGCCAAAATAATAAATATTTTCAATATTATTATTATTTCTCCTACAATTCATCTCGTACATTATTATTTAAAATAGTTAAATATTTAATTTTTTTTCAAAATGTTTTATATGTTATTAATTCTACAATTCATCCCATATATTATTTTAAGCAATAAAATATTTTAAATATAATTATTATTAATCTTACAATTCACTTTACATATTACTTTAAATAAAAAAATATTTAAAATCATAAATAATTTAATTACTTTTAAAATGTAAAATAACATTTAAAATAATTTGAGATGAATTGTAGGATTAATAAAATTATATTTAAGGTACTTATTACTTTAAAATATTTCATTCATTAATGTTTATTTTATAATACCTCAATTTGTTTCTATAAAAAGCAACTCTTCACATCAATTTGTAAGTACATTTGGGGAGTTGTGGTTAAGCTCAATTCAAATCTTTTTAAATGGTTCTTATTTTTGAAGGATGTTGGTTTGAAGGTGGCAACACTTAGTTTATGGCCGTTCCTTCTTCAAAGTATAATTGTCGAGGTCATCATATAACCATCAAATGAACTTTTGAATTTATTTTTTTTCTTTTTTATGTGGAGAATACATACACCCGACAAATGAACTTTAGGATTTTTTTTTTCTTTGTGGAGAATAGGCTTCAAAATGCAAAGCTTATTTCTTTCACTTATTTAAGTAGAGGGAAATCAATCTAGGTGTTAGAGAAATTCATTATTAAAATTATGACGAGAAAAAGAGAAAAAATTATTATTTTGACAAACTAAAATGTATATTTTCAAATTGTAATTTGGAATTCATTTACTGACATGTAAAAATAATATTTGAACAAAAACTACTATGGATAATTCATCATTTCCAATTATTAGATAGTCAATTAAAAGTTTGAAGAGGAAGAAAGATCAACAAAATATCCACACTAGTAGTTTGTAAATTTAATACAAAATGAATATTCTTGATGGTAATAAAATTTATGATTCATAGTAAATAAATATTCTTAATATATATCTACGAGTAATTCATTAAATACTTGTTAATGAAACGGGTACAAGTATCTAGATATTTGAACTGCAAATATTACGTTAATAATTATTAATAGACTTTATTTGAATATATATTTTTTAAAAGGTTAAATATGTTTTTTATTCTTTAACTTTAAGTGAAAATTGAAATTAGCCTATCTTCATAATTTTAGACTAATTTAGTCTCTCATCTTTATAATTACTTAAATTTAGTCATTTTAATTAAATTTATTTGAGGTTTTAAACGCGTTTATCAACTAATACCGAAGAAAAAATATGTCAATGAGTATAAACAACTCAAATACTATTATGAAATATGTTTGAAACGCAATTTTCAATGAAAGTTAAAGGAAAAAAACGATCTTTTCTAAAACTAAAAAATCAAACACAGTTATAAGAGAAAAAATATTAATCACTGAAAAATAGTTTGGTACAATTGGTTTAAAAACATTATTTTTTTAAAATTTGTATTTTGGTACAATTGTTTTAAATTTGTCTTTTAGAACAAGCAAATTTATTTGTACTAATATTTTAATGAGTAATGGTGTATTTTACAAAGTATATTTAAGAAGATGGTGTATCAACAATACATATAATAGCAATAGTTTATCACATGATATTTTATTTATATTTATTATTTAATAGTTTTATCTATTTTGAACTTTGCTATCTATTTAAATAAATTTTGAGTGAGTGAAGAATAACATGCTAAATTAAAATTATTTTGTATTTGATGTATATATATATTAACAATATTTTTTAACAGTGTTATTGAATCAAATAAACTAAACTATATTAAATTCTAGAGCTGTCCAATGATGCTAGTTAGATATAACGACTTTGTTTCCTACCAAGGAGCGTAACTAACGTTACGGCATGATTAACATTATACAATTAATTATTTAAAAAGGTAATAATTAAGTATTAAAGTTATGGGATTGAATTAATACGGTAAAAAATATTAAAATGTTACAAAAATGTTTAGATTTATGAGGTATGCACACTTTATTTATTGAACTCTTATTACATTATTAATATATTTTGTTGATTTAAGCATAAATTAATTTAAAATTAGTTTATTTTTTAAAATTAAGAAAGTGTGAACAAGACACATTATGGTATATTTCAGGAATCAAGATCAAGTTAAAGAGATAGGACTTTTATAAAATCATTTCATTCTCTATAAAAAATATTTGACATCTATTACAAGGTCAGTTGAATTTTAAAAGTTTTATGGTAGGTATGAGAAACATGACAAATAATAAGTAACAATGAATACCGTAAATATAAGAGAATCACATGAGTGAGATGAAATTGTTTGTCGAACTCTATAAAGAGCTAACAAAACTTAAGAAGTGAATTGTTCCGCTTTGAGAGAAGTTGTATAAATGAGAAGGAAGTTGGAAGAAACCTTTAAAACCTCGCATGATGGCCACAAAAGGAGAGCATAAAAACACTAATTATTCACAATCGCCTTCTTTCGAGCTCTATATGTTCATCCTTGGAACAAAAGTTGAAAACATTCAAAAAATCATATCATAGATCCAAACTTCACCCCACATCTCACTAACCGTTGAATGATCACACTAACATACCTTTATTGACATAATCATGGATTTAGCCTTGCTACTAAAATGAAAGGCCTTGTCTGTTAATTGGCATGACATAAGCACAAGATAAGCACATAAATGTTTATGTTACTTAAGTCGCTCTAAACCAATGATGTTATTTTTTGTCATATCTTCTCAATGTCCCTTAAAGGAATCAAATTGAGTTGGTTCAACCAACCACCTACTTATCCATAGATTGTTTTGACACCTTGGTAGCAAGGTCCAATAATTGGTTCTTGACCATTCATCCATACTATTTGATGCCAATTGCTATGGTCAAAATTAGGTAAGATAAAAAAGAATTATTGCATTCATTTTGGCAAAGTGAATCTCAATATGTGAAATATGAATCCTGATGTAGTCTTACACCACATGATCACTACTCCAAGACTAGGTATCTCCATTGATAGTGAGTGCATGAAGCTCATATTTAACCTACATGAATTGGGACGTAAGGTGGCTAAATTTATGCAGTTGAAAGAACTTAAAGACTTTTGTGATGAGGTATGACCTAAGATTGTCCTATTAAAAAGAGGTTGTATGCAAAGGAATGTCCATGATGACAACACAATGTTTGAATCAAGGAACCAAAAGCATCCAATTGTGTTCATTACACTTCCTTGAATGCTAATAAGGTGCACATATTACAAAAGGCATTGAACATTAACCTCATACTAACATCAAGGAAGGTGTTGACACCTCAAACATTGATACCACATAACAAGGTCAATATCATGAAAAATATGAGCATTCAACAAAAGAATATTTTCCAATACAAGATAAGATAAAGGAAATAATACAAGTAATTCATCTTCAAAGGTTTGTTCAAAGAAACAAAGGTTGTCAACTGAAAGACTTTACATCAAGATAATAACACAATTGTGAACGGAACAGTAATATCAAAAAGACCATGCTCAATGGTGAGACACTATCCCAAAGGAAGAACATAAGCCCAATAGATTATATTATAAGGAGTGATAAGCATTATTGGTATTAAAAATTGTAATTGGTTAATAAAAATGGTATATTGACCTTAACAAGGATCAAACACCCATTTAACATATAATTAGTAATGCAATAACATTTACTTTGAAAAGGAAAATGTGTTTCATAATTGTTACATCATAATTTATAAGTCCATAAATCCACTGAAAAACAATTGTACAGTAATCATAACAAAAATAGAAAAGTTATTATAAAACCTGCAACTTTTCTTTTAAATATATTCTAACATAATATTTTTTATAAATATATTCTAACATAAGATTTTTTTTAAAAAAATTGAAATTATCTAAGAGAACCATGCAACTTTTTTCATTCAAAAAGTAAAATTAAAAAGAAAATAGATATTTTAATAAAAAAATAAAATAATAATGTGGTTTTATAATATATATATATATATATATATATATATATATATATATATATAATTAAGAAGCATTTGTAATTTAGGAACTTCAAGTAAAAAAGAAAAAACTTTAGGCAGTCCAAATTATATCTTTTATATCTTTTGTTTTGGGCCGTTGTATTCTCCTTTTTGCCTATTTCACAATAATATCCAACCCGCCATTCAACCATTGTTATTATTTTCCTAGTTATTCATCTAGGAATTTGGTGCCAAATAAATTGTGTAGGAATTACACCTCACTACTTTTCCTTTTTTTTTTTTGGAAGTAAAAAAAGGTAAAAGAACTCATTTGTCTTCTTGTGTACTCTATAACAAGTGAACTTTATTTCAACACTATAAACAAAATTCCATTGCCGGGAATCGAACCCGGGTCTCCTGGGTGAAAGCCAGATATCCTAACCGCTGGACGACAATGGAATATTTTATATGCTTTTACAGTAAAAATTGTATTTAAATTGTTTTATTATGAAAGGAAAAGTTGAAAAATAAATCCAAAGACGGTATCTTGAGTGAAAACCATATACCCTAAAAACTGGACAACAACGGAAATGTTGATACCAAATTAGCCTGTACATAATAGATATTAAATATAGTAATCACACTATAAACACAGCTCATTTTATAAAATGTGTTATTTGTTTGGAGAGTCAGAGAAAGTGCTACCCCACTTGAGCACCACCATAGTTGACCACGGGGTTTCATTATGCATGCTATAATATAGAATTTAATTTTAAATCATTTTATTTATAAATGCTATATTATTGGAAAGAAGCTATTCAAGTCATAATGGTATGTCTCTCTTACTGATGTCTTTAAAGTGTGGCAAACAGAGTTCTAGATGTTTCTGTTTTATCAAAATTAATAAATAAATATTTTTTACACATATATTACACCATTTGAAAGATGTGAAAAAAGCTCGTCCACGTAGTTCTCGTAGTAGCAAAAATTCTCAGATCAATTTAAAAAAATGGTTGTTATATTATATATACCTTTTACACCAGTTTATAGGTGAGAAAGAAAGAAGTTGAGTAGTGTGAAGTGAAAGCATGATGAGTGTAGGAATAGAAGGCTTGGTAGACATGAATGAATGTAAAGTAGAAGACACAATGACCCAACCACTAACCCTTCTTTTTTCTTTGGATTTGGCTAATTGGTATCATCCTTCAAGTGGTCCCTATTACGTTTTATCATTTCTTCAATTCAAATCTTCTTGAACAGTGATACTACTGTAAAAAGAGAATAATCATTTGACTTAAATGACGGAACAACCACAAGGACACAGACCTCGACAATGCAAAAGCAATCAAAAGGTTTCATTACATTTGAATCTCACTTTTCCTTTTCTAACACAAACTCAACATCTTTCAATCTCTTTACTTACTACAAACATCAACTATTTCAATCTTAAAGCGCAACGACTAAGAATAAGTGCATAAAGATGCTTATATAATATAAATATGCTTATCTAATATATTTGAGAAGATTAAAGAACTTTATAGTTATTATATTTGCTGTTAGTAGAAGTTTCCTAAGTACCATTTATTATGTTAAAAGAAAAACATGGACGGTTTTGAATGGAGCAATTTGTATAAGATTGTCTATGAATATTCGAAAGTGGGTGTTTTATTATATATATGGTGCTTGATTTGATGCCTTGACAGGTTATTAGGAGGCAAACGACAAAGTGACGTAAGATAAGGAAGAAAAAACCTCGATTAAAAAAAATAAAAGTATTAACTAAATTATACTCAGAATTTCAGATTCCAAAGACTGGGTTCGTTTCATTCTTTTTAGTGTACTTCTGCTCCATCGTTATCTGTTCCAAGCATATGTATACTCTAAATTTTAAAAACATAATGTTGTAACTGCTTGCACTTAATAATATGTTGAAAAAGTCTTGAACAACCGACAATGTTTGACTGTTCCATGATAAAAACTTAGTATGATTGGTAATGGAAATATAATATGTATAATGTTAGGCAGAAGGAAGGAAAACGGCATGATGGTTGGTCTCAGGAATTCATGATGATTATTAAATATTCTCCTGCCCAAGAAACCATGACACTGTAAACGGTTTGTTTCCAATTCATGCATTAAAGTAGTAGTGATGAAGGTTTTGTAAACTTAAAAAATTGAATTTTAAATCTAAATTCATTTTATAAAATATGTATATTTTGAATGTAAAATTAAATATTAATAAATGATTAATGAATAATATATTTAATAAACAATAAATATTTTGACAACAAATAATATAATATATTAAAAAAATTAAAATAAATTTTAAATTATAATTTTAATATCATATTAATAATAAATTTTAAATATAATTTAACCTTATAAAATAACAATTATTTATATATTTTAAATTAATTTTTATTTTTAATTAATATGATATATTTAGCTGGAAGCAAATTTAAAAGTAGGATAAGCAAGATGATGGGAAATTAAAGTGATTAATGGGAAGTGAAATTTTGGATATGTAACCTGTGTTACCTCATTCATTGGAAAGTCCACAGTTGAAATGAGCTATGAAAAGAAAGGTTATGGGGTCCCTGATTCTCACAGACATGGCAATGGCTGCAGTTTTGACCTGTAGTGAAGACAGTTAGCATTGATGTTTAATGGTGGAATCTGCCATCACTATCAGAAGTTTCTCAGGGCCATGTACCTAAATATAATATCAATAATGTATATATATATATATATATATATATATATATATATATATATATATATATATATATATATATATATATATAATATAGTTTGGTATTTACTAGAATATCACCAACTCTATCAAATTGATGTCAAAGTAGGTTAGAGTTTTTTTTATTAACATTATTAATTAATTAAAGTTTTATCAGCTAAATTATTTAATTATATATTATTTAATTATATATAGTTTTTAATTCATGGCAATAAAACTAGTTTTCCACTTAGATAAGTCATAAGTTTTTAGTCTTCAGAAGTTATTTTCTAATTAATATTATTAGAATCATGATCCATCAATGATAAAAAAATATTGATCAATCATTGTTTTTTGATATTTTCTCCATCAACTGTTCCTTAATTCATATCACTCAATTTTTTTTCAATTAAAATCTATAATCATTATCTTTCATCAACTAAAATATATATAACTATTTTTCATTAATGTGTATAGATCTTTTTTAATAAATATATAGTTATTTAGTGGTAACCGAAACATTATACTAAATAAAAAATATTAAAATTTTACAAATTTGAGTTATTTCACTTAAAGAGATTTAACGAATTCAAATAATTCAAAAATGAGAAGTTTTATTTTAAACATCAATTAAGAAGAAAAAATTCGTACAAATCCATATATATATATAAAACAGATAAGTTATTTTTGAATCATGTTGTATATTAGTTTCTGTTGAAAGTTTCACATCAACTAAAGATAAGATCATTTTATAATTTATAAATTGGTGCAAACTTCATCCTACAAACCGATTTTGTGAAATTGAATTAGGTTAAAGTTCACTTCTAACCTTCTCATATGCACTCAAACAATGTTTTAAAATCTGGCTCAGCTTAATCAATGAGACCAAAAACTATGTATATGATCAGTATGTGTAGTTTACCTATTAATAAATGCTAAAAGTATGGAGATATAAATATGTTTAGACAAAAACTAAAATGATGCAATTCTTTCTAGATTACTGAAATGGACAAGTTTAAAAAAAAGTTATGAGACGTGTTAATTTAATATAACTTTATTGTGAAAAAATTATGTTAAACTAACACAACTTTAACTCAATTTATATCATAATGCACTGAAATTACGTCAATGTGGCATAATTTTTCATAATGAAATTGTATTTAATTAACATGAATTATTAAATTTTGTAAATTTTTAGAAATGTGCCTCGTTGTGATAATTTAAAAAGAATAACACAATTTTAATATTTTTACCATATCTTTAAAGAAGTACTTGAGAACTAGTCATCAACACATTTACAAAACTCAAGTGACATTGGAATTAAAACAGTATTAGATAATGATAATCAATTTGATATCCTTTTGTGCTTAGCCTATTAAGTGAGTTTGTGTATGAGTAATATTGTGCATAGTTAGTTGAAAGGACAATAATACTTTGACAACATTTTTTTGACAATATTTTAACATTGTCTGTTATTTTGTGATTGGTCTAAAATTATTCCACAATCAATAATAATAATCATAAACACCAATATAAACCAATCGCAAAATGACACGTAAACAATATTAAAATGTTGTTAAAAAATATTGTTAAAGTATCATTATCCTAGTTGAAATTGAATTTGAGAGTAGCAAAGCAATCATTATCTTTATTAGAGGAAGTAATAAACAGAATCTTTGTTGTAGGATGATGGCGCATGAGGGTTGTGGATATTAGATGTGCATAGTACATTTTGCATAATTATTAAACTTGTTTCTCAAGTATTCATTGAATATACTTCTATTGTAGACTTTTTCTCGCTCACATTTTCATGTTTTATACTGTTGGGCGTGACTTGGGGACGATTATTAACTACAATATTTTAATTTTTAAAGTGCCATTTTGGATAATGATTGGCAGAAAATGAGGGTTTATGATTATATCTGTATTATTCTGTGGATGACAACGGTTTTAACAAGACTGTGAATTAAAAGCTTTATTAAATATGATTAGTGTCATTTCAGTAACTACATTTCCCCTTCTAGCTTTTCAAATATGTTGCCACAAACTTCCTCAAAACATTATTAGATCCATTTGATGTGCCTGATGTGATTGTCATTCTTTATTCTAAAGTGGCAGTAATTCTATACAACAATTACTCAATAACTGAAAGGATTAAAGGGGTGTATATATATATATTAAAATCATACAATAAAAAATAATAATCTTTTTAAAAATTATATTTTCAATAGACATCTAAATCATTTTATAATTTTATAATTTCTTTCAATGACAATTACAAGTCCTTAAAACTACTCTAATTCTTGTATAATTAAGAGAGTTATTATGGATACTTTTTTTAAATCAATTCTTTATCTTTGTAATATTTTTTCTTTCGGTGGTATGGTTAATAATTACTCATTCACACTTTTATGTTAGTCTTTTATGCTGTGTTCACTTGTAAGGAATGTCCGGTTTACGGTAATTGGCAAACAATGATTTGCGAGATTTATTGCGTTCACTTTGAATGATTTAAAAGCAAGTAATTGGAGGGATTTGGAGATTACAAATATTTTGAATCTCGCATATTAGCCAAGATTTGCAGTGATTGTTAATAAAATGACCAATTGCCCATTGTTAATAAAATGACCAATTGTCCCTCCTTATTCAACTTCAATAAAGTGTATTCGAATACATCATATATTATTTGGTTCCCCATGTGCTTAGCCCCTTCCATTAAAGTGTATTCAATTACATATTTTTTTATTCGATTCTCGTATTATCTTATCCGATTCTCATTTTATGTTATTTGATTCTCACGTGCTTAATAATAATAATAATAATAATAATAATTCTAATAATAATAACCATTGCTTGTTTGTACATGAATATCTTACCAAGTTTGATATCCCGACTATCTCTCCGAGTTCATTGAGATGTCCTTTCATTTGCTACTATTTTCCTAACATGAACTGACAGCGCAAGGATGACTCGCTGAGCTCTATTGTTATCATAGCGACAGTGTTGAGCTTTTCCTATACCTAGGTTTTGAAACATTGAGTTGCTCTTGTACTCTGGTATATTGGAATGTGCTTTTTGCTCCTGTATTTGAGTATTGGAATGTCAGAGTGTTCTTGTACTTAGTTGGAACACCAAGTTACTCCTGTATTCGAATATTGGAACGCTGATTTGTTTCTTCGTCGATGAGGATTGTGCACCCATCAATTGCTAATGATGACAATGATAATTCTTGGATCATGTTTCTCATGGTCATTAGAGTGTGAGATGTTGGTCATAATAACGAGATACCTAAGGTGTGGGGTTGTGCCCATGACGAATGTTTCATCTAGAGGGTGTTAATGTTCTTATCGAAAGCTGACCTTATCTACAAGACACATGGCAAGATTTAAGAGACTACTCTGTAGGCCTTGATGTCTTTGACTAGAAAAATTCACTTTCAAAAGACTATCTTAACGTTTAAATAAGTAAAAAAATTTAAGATCTATGAATGTATATATATAAAAGAGTGTGAGTAATACTTCTTAAAATACATCTTTTATAGAGTTGCTGACCTCATATAAAATACATCTTTTATATCATGTCCTTATGAAAATAATTATAATAAACATATCACAATATAATTACATAACATATAACTAAAAGCAACCTTTATTTGTCGAGCTCAATGACACATTTGAATCTCTTTATGTTATTACATTAAGAAAATTTATTTTAACCTAACTTGATAAATAAATTAAAATAACATTTTTAACATATAAAATTATTTGAAATCAAAGTTCGAATTAATAATGTATTTATTTAAAATTAAAACAAATTTTTTATATAATTAGGAATAAAAAAATTATTATATGTTTTAATAAATAAAATTTAAAGATCAATTCAAACAAAAAAAATATTTTTGAAATATCTATTTGTAATAAAAAGAGAAAGTAATGATGTTTAAATACTTTTTGGTTCAGTTGGTTAAATAAAGTGTATTCAAGTGATTAGAGATTTTGTAATATGAGTTCAATCCCAATGGATAGAAAAGTTTCTTTTTTAATTTTTTTTATACAATTAAATTTAATTCCTTTCACTAGGCATGAGAAACTGGGTTGAGGTGATAAATAATGTTTTGATATGCTCCTAGACATATTAAACTAGTGATCTAAATAGCGTGGACTGATTTATTTATGTATCCATTTTATAAATTAAAATTAAAATTTTATATTATATTTTAAAAATTGTAAATATATAATAATATTATAAATTAAATAATTATTTTTTATAAATTAGTTTTTAAATATTAATTATAATAAAATAATTTCATTAATAAAAATAATAATATTTTAATTTATCAAATCATAAATATTAATTAACAAATTAACATATAAGAAAGTGTTCATATAATTAGGAGTATTTTAATATGTGTGAGAAACAAGCGAAATTATAAAAGAAAATAATGAATTGGACTAATATTTTTTAGCCAATTAATCATATGACAACTTAGCTTACTCTCTCCTACCTTTTGGAAAGTCAATGACTGGTAGGTTAAAATAAGTGAATGTTTAAAACACACATGAATAGAAATATTAAGCATTGTTAGATAATTGAATCAGTTCTATATCAGATTTGTAGTTATATGTGATGCCCATGTAAAAAAGTGGTTGTAAAATCAATTAATTTTTTTTAACAAAAAACTAATCATCAATAAATTAGCAGATATTTTTTTACCAATAATATATTTATGAAAAAATATTCATGTAACATGAAATATTCGTCAACGTTGTATGTGAAAGTTCAATTATATCGAGTAAGACCAATTCAAACATGTTTTAACATTTCACGACCTCTTAACAAAATTAAAGACACAACAATACTTATATAATTAAATTAAAAGCAACGTAATATCATTATTACTAAACGAATAATATACAATTTAGGAGAAAAATTAATTCGACAAATCAATCCTCTAATTTTATTAAAATTGAAGAGATAGGTTAATTAATCTAAACTTACTTCCCCACTTAACTCTTATTTTAACTTCTGAGGTTTTGAAAAGACAAAAACAAAAACATGCTAACTTATCATTTTACAATCTATTTTTAATTCTTTTAGTCAATCCACCAATTCATCTTCGAATATAGAAGAGTTATTTATTTTCAATACATTTTTATTGGCGGAAGAAATGGCCCATACTATTTCTATAGTTTTATAGATTTTTATAGTTTTCAACACACAACAATACTTTTATAGTGTTTAAATTTTTATTTTCAATTTATACATAACCTTAATTTATAACGAAAATAATATTTTTTACATCTTTGCAAAATGTTCACTCAAACAAAAGAAGACATTAATATATATATATACTTGCTGTTGATTAAAAATATTTTTTATATAACGTTAATCCTCTGATTAGTTTTGTGAGTGATGCATGAACTTTTGATAGAGAAGGCGGAAAACCTCTTCTTATTGTCCCTTTATTTATTTTTTTCAGAGTCCATTTATTATTAATACCTCTTATCTAGAACAAGTTACCAAATATCATCTATATAAAAATCATTCGTCAATAAAATTAAAATTTAATTATACATATAGTGCTTTATCTTATTTATTAGTTTCAAGTTGTATATTTTTGTTAAAGAATGTGTATACTAGTTAAATAAGCAATATCAATATAATTCTTTAGATATCTATATATTATATTATGAGTGACAATATTTATGTATTTATATTTTTAAAATTTCTATAATATATTATATTGTGAGTTGATGATATTTATAATTTTATGATAATATTTAATTTATATAAAATTTAAGGAAGTGTAAGTAAATTTTTAAAATAATATAAATATAAAGAATTATATATAGGTATAGGTAAAGATGATAAATTCTTCTTCAAAACTCAATGACAATTAATAAGTGAAAAAGATATTAAATTAAAATATAATTTATAAATTATTTTTGTAATATTAACTATAAAAATAATTTTATGATGAAGAAAAAAAAAATAAAACTTGTGACGATTTTATTCTAAAAAATTCAAAATAACAGTTATTATTAAAAAATCCATCAATAATAGTTATATTATAAAGGATAAAATAAGAATATGAATCGTGTACTCGAGGAAGGAAGATCTTCTTTATAGATACAAATACAAAGAGTATATATTACATCAATTATATTAAAAGAAAAACTCAATTACAATGTTAAAAAGATTATCATCGCGTAACATTGAATTTTGTTAAAGTTGTATTATCTACGTAAATTCATATTTTTGTATCAATGTATATTAAAGAAACTGCAATTTATTGATGAAGAATAAGGAGTCCCTAAATCTGGACATATAGAAGTAAGTGTAATATTATCCTTTTTGTTACTTATTAAGGTTTGTACAATAAAAATAATTTTAGTATTAAACTATTAAGAATATAAAATTTGAGATAATAGTGTGTATGTTACAAAATTATTTAATGTTATTTTAAAATTGTTAATCAATAAGATAGCGGATGAAAAAGATGTATACAATGACATGGATAAACTTAAGATCAATTGGACACTTTTAAACAAATAATATAATAGATGAAAAAAAAATATTTCACATAAGAGAAAAATATTAATATTAAACTTCAAACGAATTTTTCTATATAATAAATAAAGTTGATGTTCACTATCAATTAAATTCTTCATCTATTAGGCCATTTGTTAAATCGAGTTTTTACGTAGTACATAATTAAGATTTTGAATTAAAAGTAATACTTTGATATCTTATGTATAATGCATATTATAACATCTAAAAATACAGTATAAATCATAAGAGAATAATCACATATTAATAATATGATAGATCAGTCTTACAAAAATTCGGAAGTACAGTTATGGTCGAACGACACTACAAAATATTACAGAATTTAAAACTTCACAAATTCTACCGCCTAAAACGAACGGTTTCCAAAAACACCAATAACAAACGGTTCTACAGAACATACGTAGCAATAATAACCGAACGTTTCTAAGGTTCGGCCTTCACTTCCACCTCTTCCCGTGCTTCTTCCAGCAACTATTCTCCTTCTGTTCACATCCACACGGATGATCATTGCAACAGGACAAACAACCAAACGTACAACACAGACAAGAGAATAAATAGGGTAAACTTATGTAATTTAATTAATTCAATAAAACATACAATTTTCATGATTAAATCAAAGAACAACCAAATCATAATTCATACATCATGACATGCAAAGACCGACCACTTGACTCTGATTGTCCGGACTGTATGAATCCTGTGTAGCTACAACGTTTGTGCACCTGGGTGATGTAGTAACTGGGATACCCTCAACAGCTGCCACCCGAGTTTAATCCGTTCTGTCCAAGTTAACCTTATGGACTAGGACCTCCTGCCATTCTCACACATGACTTACTCCTCTCTATGTGAGAATGAGTAATCACGGAATATCAGGATAAACGCCCGCTAAGCTTTGCCCACATTCATACTTTACCATTCAATAACCACTTTCTGAGATATTCCTCCCTGGAATACTTTTTCATAACCAAACTATTTCATTCACATCACATTTCAAATTCCCTTATACTTCATCATTAATATATTCAACTAAAATGAGATCACACTTTCTCATCATAGCACAAGTCTGAATGGAATAACACTTCTTAGAAACTAACATGACCGAGCGCTATTTACAAATTTATCCGCTTCAATGAACTGACCCTTAAGAGTTCAAATCGGACGCCACGAAGCCTAGGCCGAGTACTAAGACTCTAGGCCGAACACCATTTATAGACCAATACTGTTTGACACCAAATACTAATAACTAATGAGATACTATGAAGAAACGAACATTATTGAGTTTGGCCGAACGCTCTTATTTTAAAAACGGTAATAATATATTACTGAAACGAGACCAAACGCTTGGTTTAAGACCGAGCCCTGTAGAAACCGAATACTATTGAACGAGCGCTGGTCCAAGACCAAGCACTTATCAAAAACGAGCGCTACTGAGACCGAACGCTTGGTCTAAGACCGAGCACTACTAAACTTAAATAAAATGAATGAATATATATATGTATATATATATATATATATATATATATATATATATATATACACACACACACACACACACACACATAATTGCGCCACACTTATTTTTAATGAAAAATAACGATATCATCTACGACTTTACTTATTATAAAATACATTAACTAAACTGTTTAGGAAACATAAAGAAGAACTATACTTAGACCGAACGCTCATTTACATATATATAATAATATAAAACGATCATCATTAACTAAATTCTCTCCAGAAGAAGAATTTAGTTTAGACGGACGCTCAAAGGAAAACCGAATGGTCAATACTGACTCTCGGTTATAGTTTACATAATTTTGCAGAGTATTACAAAATGACTCTCAGACAATATCCCTAAAGCATGAGAATTCAGTTAAGACCATACACTTCCATGAAGAATCGAACAATCACGAATGACGCTCGACAACACTTACAGAATTTACTCAGAATACTACAGTTTGAAGATCAAACCCTATTTCAACTCAGTTCACACCATTTATCAATCATTCATCCCCACATCCAAGCATGCAGTAACACGAATATTTCATATTCATCAAATAATCAAACAATATATCATACAAACATACAACCATTCAAAACAAGAATCTTAATCAAATTATATAAGCTTCCCTTACCTCTAAACGTAACCGAACGCTCACAGATGCAGAATATAGCTCACCACTACCAGAGACCTTAGTGTTCGACAATCACACTTTAAGAAACTAAACCAAACAGAAGACCAGAAATACTCAGAATAAGATGGTCCACTCATGCAACCAGAAATCTAGGTTTGCATGTGAAATGAAACGAACGTGCTAAGGAGAAAGTAACTCACCAGCTTAGAACCACAACTCGATCGGTTTAAATGAAAGTCCTTGACGCCGGGAGAGTTCAAACGGTGCCTGAGGGGTGATCGGAAGAAGAAAAGATGGGATTTTCTTAGAGAGAAGGTGGAGATGGTAGAGAGAAGAAGGATATTCAGAAGGTTGAAGATGAATGGTGCATGCAGAGAAATGGCACGAAAATTTGAAAGTTTAAGTTTTACTCCTACCGTCAAAACCGTTCGTCCAATCTACATCACACACCTGTCTTCCACTTTCTGAATTTCAAACACCCCTTTCGCTTACACATGTACTCCATTAAGTTGGGGTTTTAAGGGTTCTGACACATATGGCTAACTAGTATTGGGTATATGCGATCTTTTTTCTCATAAAAAGTTATTAAAATATTTTTAAATTAATAAAATTATTCCAATCATGATCCCTATTGTGTATAATCCAAAAAACTCTGTTATGTTAGTTGTTTCTGTACAAGCCTTTATAAGGCAACACTGCTTCTAATGAGAATTGCTCAGTTCTCTTATTTTGCATTCTCACTGCTATTCTTAATGCTGCATATCTCATTCCTTTTCTGCCTCTCTAAAACTCACACATCATCATCCTGCTGTTTGCCTTCCTTTCTCACGCTATCAATGGTATCAGAGCAAGGTTCGATCACCTGGTGTAGCATAGAAAAATCAATAACTCATTAGCTGAAGAAGGGTTTATGTTGAGAAGTGATGGCGGGGATAATCCAGAGCAGCTTGCTGGTGTTCGATGGTAAGAACTATGATGATTGGTGTGTGAAGATGGATGCCATCTTGGGATTCCAAGAAGTTGACGAAGTTGTAAAGAAAGGTTTTAAAGAACTCGCAAAGGGGGACTCGGAAGAAGCGAAGAAAACCTATAAAGAAAATAAGAAACTGGATTGCAAGGCACACATGCTGCTACACCATTGTGTTTTTGCGACAATTTTTCAGATAGTGTCAAAAGCAGTAACATCCAAGGAAGCTTGGGACATATTACAAGATAGATATGGGAATTCAGGAAAGGTGAAGAAGGTTAGACTACAGTCACTGCAGAGGCAATACGAGCTCTTGAGTATGGGAGAGCAAGAAACCATTGAAGAATATGTTGGCAGAATTCAAGTCGTTGTTAACGCAATGCGATCGTGTGATAAGGTGGTAAAAGATAAGAAGATCGTTGAGAAAATCTTGAGAACGCTGACACCCAAGTACGATCACATTGTTGTGGCGATAAAAGAAAGCAAAGATTTGGAAATGATGAGAGTAGAAGAGTTACAGAACTCTCTTGAAGCACATGAACAGTGCCTGATCGAGAGAAGGACGACATAAAAGAGTGCAATACAAAGTACGAATCAAGCACTGCAAGCTAAGAGCAGTCAAAATTTCAAGAATCGTAGTACTGAGAGAGGTAGAGGAAGATCGTGTGGTGGTAGAACTGGAGGTAGAATGATTAATTTTACTGAGCAGCTCAAAGACGAAAGCGGCAACGAACAAAGAGAAGGAAATAGTAGAGGTGGAAGAAAGTCCAGAGGAAGAGGTAGAAAGAATTACGATAAGAGAAATATACAGTGTTTTACATGCAATAAATACGAACACTACTCATCTGAATGTTGGCACAATGAGACTGCCAAGAAAGGTAAGAATGATGAGGCAAATCTAGCAAAGGAAGATTGCGAATCGAATTCAGACCATGTCGTACTGATGAGCGGTGTAAGGCATGATAAAAACAGAGAAAGATGGAGACCCCCACAAGCGGTGTGTGTGTTCAAAAGACGAAGGAGGTGACAAACAGATGTCAAAGAAAGACAAGGCAAGCAGATTACGTGTCGCTTGCTGGAAAAACATGCCATGCAAATGATGAAATCTCGTGGTACCTAGACACGGGCTGCTCCAACCACATGACAGGCAAAAGGGATTGGTTACTTGACTTGGATACGAGCATAAAAATCACGGTATGTTTCGCGGATAACAGCATTATCACGGCTGAAGGTTCTGGCAAGGTGGTGATTACGCGTAAGGATGGAAGAGTTGCGTACATGCACAATGTGTTGTATGCCTCAAATATGAAAAGCAACCTCTTGAGTCTTGGACAGCTTCTGAAGAAGGGGTACACTATGACGATGCAACAAAAACACATTGAAATGTTTGATGAAAAACAGCGGCTGGTGCTCAAGGCCCCCCTTTCTCAAAACCGAACTTTCAAGATAAATTTAAATGCAACAGAGGTTTAGTGTTTGGCTGCAACAGGTGCTGGAGAAGAAGAGTGGCTATGGCATTATCGTTATGGGGATTTAAATTTCAGGAGTTTAAGTCAATTGAAGGATAAAGATTTGGTGAAAGGCGTTCCCACGATTGTTACACCGAACAAGATCTATGAAGGATGTGTTGTAGGGAAACAACCCAGAAAAGAATTCAGGAAAGCTGTGAATAAAAGGGCCAAGCAGCCTCTTGAAGTGGTCTGTTCTGATGTGTGTGGACTGATTGATGTGCAAACACTTGGAGGTAACAAATATTTCCTTCTCTTTGTCGATGAATACACTAGAAAAATGTGGATTTACTTGCTTAAAGAAAAGAAGGAAGTTTACTCATATTTCCTTAAATTTTGTGCCATGGTGGAGAGACAAATGACACTAAAGATCAAGACATTCAGAACAGACGGTGGTGGAGAATTCAACTCGAGGGAGATGCATGAATTCTGTCAGGACAAGGGAATTGTGCACGAAGTGATAGCTCCATATACACCTCAACACAATGGTCTCACTGAGAGGAGAAACAAAACTTGTTGGATATGACGAGATACATGATCAAAGGGAAGAATTTGCCACGTTTCCTATGGGGATAAGTTGTCTCCACTGTAACTTATTTACTCAACAGGATTCCAACAAGAGCTCTGGAAGGCACAACACCAGAAGAAGCTTGGACAGGATTCAAACCATCAGCAAGTCACCTAAGGGTCTTCGGATCAGTTTGTTACAAGCACATGCCAAATGAAAAAAAGGAAGAAATTGGACAATAAAAGTGAAGTTTTGATTCTGGTTGGCTACCATCCAACTGGTGGGTATAGATTGTATGATCCTGAGAAGAATCACATAATTATTAGTAGAGATGTGTTGGTTGATGAAACTGCCACGTTCGACTGGAATAAAACAGAAGTTGTGGTGAAGCCAAGTTTTGTGGTGTCTAGCTATGTGGATGAGAAGAAGTCTGATGAAGTCAAACAAGCTAATGCAAGTTTAGAGAACAACAACAGAAGATCACAACGAGTAAAGTTTCCCTCATCAAGGCTTGTAGATCATGAGATCTTCGCTGACAGTGAAGTTGCAGACTCAGGTGACCTTATTCACTTCGCCTATCTTGCTGATGCTGAGTCTCTCTCTTGGGAACAAGTTGTCAACGTTAAAGAGTGGAAGGAGACCATGATGGAGGAATTGAAAGCTATAGAAAAAAATCGAACTTGGGAAATGGTAGAACTACCACAGAATAAACGGGTCATTGAAGTCAAGTGGGTGTTCAAGACTAAGTATAAACCCGATGGAAGCATTGCAAAGTTGAAGGCTAGGTTGGTGGCAAAGGGTTTCTTGCAGAAATCGGGAATAGACTTTACTGATGTCTTTACACTGGTTGCTCGTCTGGAAACTGTAAGACTGGTTGTTGCAGTGGCAAACTTGAGAAGTTGGAAGATCCACTAAATGGATGTCAAGTCAGCTTTCTTGAATGGACCATTGGAGGAAGAAGTTTTTGTCAAACAACCACCTGGTTTTGTGAAGAAAGGTGAAGAACAGAAGGTGTATAGGTTATACAAGGCCTTGTATGGACTCAGGCAGGCACCCCGGGCATGGAACAATCACATAAATGCATTGCTTCTCAGAATGGGATTTCATGAAATGTCCAGTAGAATTTGGGGTATATGTAAAATCACCCAAACAGCAAGGGACCTTACTGATATGCTTATATGTTGACGACCTCCTTGTAACTGGAGAATTTGAGGAGGAAATCGCAGAATTCAAGAAACGAATGAAAGAGGAATACGATATGACAGATCTTGGCTATTTGACTTATTTCCTCGGTCTGGAATTTGTTCAGAATGAAGCCGAAATCCTGATTCATCAAAAGAGATATATTAATGAGATTTTGAAGAGATTTAACATGCTAAACTACAACGGAACCTCAGTTCCTATTATGGAAAACTTGAAGTTGTCCAAGTTGAAAGAAGAAGAAAAGGTAGATGCAACTCTATTCAAACAAATTGTGGGATCACTCAGATTCTTATGTAATAGCAGACCAGACATAAACTTTGCAGTTGGGTTGGTGAGTAGATTCATGAGTGATCCTAGACACACACCTCACCACTGCCAAGCACATCCTTCGATACTTGAAAACAACAGCAAATTTTGGATTATTTTTTCCTAAAGGATCCGATAGCTTGGAGAAAGTCTTGGAGGCCTGGAGTGACTCGAACTGGTGTGGTGATCAAGTGGAGAGAAAAAGCACACATGGCTATCTGTTTAAGTATGGAGGAGCATCAATATCCTGGTGTTCAAGAAAGCAGAGTGTTGTTGCCCTCTCCTCGTGTGAAGCGGAGTATATTTCCTCAGCTGAAACTGCGTGCCAGAGTGCTTGGCTAGAGGCTATCCTTGATGAGTTGTAGATTGAATACAAGAAACCAGTACAACTTCTTGTGGACAACAAGTCGGTTATCAATCTCTCAAAGAATCCAGTCTCTCACGGCAAAAGCAAGCACATAGAGACCAAATTTCATTACTTAAGAGATCGTGTTAGCAAAGGTAAATTGGAATTGAAGTATTGCCCCACTGAAGAGCAAATTGCATATATCTTCACCAAGGCTTTGAGACAAAGCAGATTCGAAAGTTTGAGAAGTCTTGTTGGTGTTAGAAGTTTGAAAAGTTTGGATTAAGGAGGAGTATTGTGTATAATCCAAAAAACTCTGTTATGTTAGTTGTTTCTGTTATATTTCTGTATTAAGGGAACACTGCTTCTAATGAGAATTGCTCAGTTCTCTTATTTTGCATTCTCATTGCTATTCTTAATTCTGCATATCCCATTCCTTTTCTGCCTCTCTAAAACTCACACATCACCATCCTACTGTTTGCCTTCCTTTCTCACGCTATCAATCCCATCTTTTAGTCCTATATAATTTGTGTCTTTCCGAGAACTATTGAATCACATAAGTTCCTTTATGTTTAAAAACAAGTAAATTATGGTTCCTATTTCAATTTTCCTTTCCATTTAAACTTTTAGCATTCTTTTATTCATCCACCTATTTGAATTTTAGCGAATTTAAGATAAGAAACAATTTTAAAAGTTAAAAAGTCACACATTGGTATATAAATTTGGAAAAAAGTGAACCATTTTATAACACTGTGAGATTATGATGTTTAATTTGATTGTGTGTGCATATTAACACACTTTTATAGAAATTTGTGATAACTAGATTATCTAGTAAAATCTCTATTCATTTAGAGAAAAAAAAGAAAAGAAAGTTAGGTATATCTACATATTCGGACATGGAGGTAGTTGTGACATAATACTCCTAGAATGGGAGTTGGGGTGTGACACGTGTGTGAGAGGGCATAGTTTATCATTAATTTATGATTTTGGTACTGCATTTTGGTGTATTAGTACTGTATATTAATGTATTTTGGTGTATATTAATTTGCATTTAGTGTGTATTGGTGCTGCACATGTTCTCAATTTGTTTCAGATTTGGGATCACTTTCATACTTGTTTCCGTGCTTTTTGTACCTATTAGAGTTACTCTTTAGGACTACATTTAGGTGCAACTGTTGTTGCTTTATATTTGGGTGCAATGTTCAAACTTCCGTTGTTGTTGGTGGTCCTATCCTATATAGATTTTTGTATTAATGTGATATATTTCGGAACTGTACTTTTGTACATATTTGAGGCAAATTATGTATGTATTATATTTTGGAAATTAATTAATTACAGTGTTGTACATGTAAAACATACATACCTATTTTGGATTGCATTACCACACTGTGTATTCAGGTGTTTATATCTTTTTTCTTTTTAATTTTAGATTATACTTAAGAAGTTGAGTTATCTTGTAAAGATTAATTCACCGAATTTTTTAATTTTTTTTAATTGTTTTCTATTTATTTTTTACTTATTCTTTTATAGTTAAATAAAAATATGTTTGTAAAAGATACTTTAACGTTCGAAGTTAATTAAATATGACAAATAATAATTAATATTATAAATATAAGTATAAATTATTTATCTTAATTATCCTATCTATATACAGACCCTAATAGATTTAGTAATCCATTTATTTCATAATCTAGTTTTTAATCTATAATATGTTAAATTAAATAACAATACATCATTAAATTATAATAAATTAGTTTATAATGGGTAGGAAAAGAACGACTTATACTTAAATAAAAACAAATTAGTTTGCAGTCAAATAGAGACAAAGAGACTTGTACCCGGATAATATAAGTTAGCTTGTGGTTGAATAAAAATATATCAACTTATAACTAAATATAATAAGTCGACTTATAATTAGATAAAATAAAACTGTAGTAAGATAAAATAAAACGATTTGTAGTAAGGTAAAACAAGTAGAAAGTACTTTTCTTTTCTTATTTGAATTTCATTACAAAATATAGGACTACTGAATTAAAGCCTCCGAAACATTTTGATTAACAGAAAAGTTGTTTTTTCTACCATTGACCAAACTTCCACAGTTTTGTAGTAATGGAAGTTATTTGAAAGTGTTTTTTTTTGGGAATGTATATCTCACATCAAAGAAAAATGGAATCTCAATTCATTTTTTTAGCTGTGAACATCACATCCTTAATTTCACCCTTGGTTTTGCTTTGGGGTTACCAAAATGTAATGAAGTTAAATTTACAATATACCTAAAGCTCTTGGGGTCAGAGAGCATTTTCTATATCATAACGTATTTATTTATTTTTTTTATCATTAGATACTTAATCTAATAAAAAATATTATTAGATATATAATATTCTAGTTAATACCAAGCTATTAGTCTTTTTACCATGTCAAACTATTTTTAATTATTGTTTGTACGTTTCGAATTCTTAATTATTGTTTAAAAATATATGGATTTTAATTTTAACACAAAATCATCATCTTATTGTTACTCAGAAAATTTTAGGACATTGAATTGGTACCCATTGATAATAACAATAATAAAAAAAATTGAATTCGTGCAGTGTACGAACTATGAAATCAGTTTAGTTTTAGAGATAACAAATCTCACTCCAACGTTGTATGAGTGCGTCACCTTTGTCTCTATGTATGTTTTAAAATAAATTGTACGGTGTGGGTTTTGTTTGGTAGCAAAGCCGAAAGGTCCCCTAGATTCCTACCAAAATATACACCATGCATCTATCAGATAATTTTAATAAAAATAAATAAAAATTAATATACAAGATAAAAGATTATCTAAAATTTTTATTCAAAATACTTTCTTAAATACTAGTTAATAACCACATGTGCAACTGAGTTTTATGAAGGTTTTCAATGATTTTTATTACATACTGGTATAGTACATCACTGTAAACAAAGTGAACGAAATAACGTGTACAAAGCAATCGAAAATAAAAAAAATAAGAAATAAAATTTAAAAAACTTTATTCTTTTTCAGAATTAAATAGAAAACAGTATATTTGTGTACGATGTTAGAAGATCTTTTACGCGTTAAAGTAGCAGGCATGTCTCCATCATGCTATCGTTAAGCTTAACAACTCTTCTTCTTTCCCGCGTGATTACTCGTAACCACTTTTATTTACCTATTTTAATTATTCGTTAATTAATTAATCAATCAATTACTCTGTTAATTTATTTTTTTTAAAGGAAAAAGAAAATATCCTGTAGATGCAACATCACATCACTCTTATTTTAATTCCATCCTATTTTCTGTCTTGGTCCCCTATATTTTTTTATCATTTAATTAATCTCAAGTATAATTTTAAATCATAATAATATTAGTAATATTATTAAAATAACATAGTTTATTATACACAATGATTTATAATCATGTAATTTAATAGTATAGACTATATGTCTGTTAGTTGGGAAGAAAAACGATAAATTTATTTATTTTTTCAACAATTTTATCGCGTGTGTCATTATTTAAAATATGTAATTATATAACTTTATCATTTAAAATATCTACGTAATTTTCTATTTAAAAGTAATAGTCACATATAAGTTTTCAAAATTATTTTAAACAATTATTGGTTATTATGAAATGGTATTACTTTAATGCAACCTAATAGATGTAATAGAAATCAGAGGCTAGACCAAAGTTGCAAAAAAAGGAAAGGGCTTTTTGGTCATTTGGCGTGACCACCTTTTCCCATTCGTTTTCCATTTCATCACTCGTTTTTTTTTCTGGTTCGTCGTCC
The DNA here is from genome assembly GCF_029865625.1 of Vigna umbellata. Lineage (NCBI taxonomy): Eukaryota > Viridiplantae > Streptophyta > Magnoliopsida > Fabales > Fabaceae > Vigna > Vigna umbellata. Next base: position 87,596,503 of record NC_142165.1, on the reverse strand, counting down.
TCCTCTGACTCCCAGCAGTGTCTGCACTCACTTGAGCAGAAGGAGCAAGAGAGAGAAAGTGAAAGCGAAGGAACAAAGTAGAAAAGAGCGAGCGTGTTGAGAGAAAAAACCGTAAGCAGAAACAACCCTAACGTTCTCATGGAAAGCTTGGCGCATTCTCGCCAACCAAACAAGTTTCCCATCACAATTTCCAATAAAATCACCGGCGCCGCAGGAGGCGCAGCTTTTCCGGTCGAAACTCTATACGACCACGTATACGGCGGCGCGACGAGGTTCGCCGGCGGCCACTCCCTCTCGCCACGCTTCGAGGACTACGGCGAGATTTTCTCCAGCTTCCACGCGCCGCGCGCCTCCGCCATTCCGGTGCTGGATCTTCCGTCGCTCGACGACGGCGAGGTCTTCTTCGACTTCCGAAACGTCGCGTGCGACTACGCCGAAATTTTCCGAGGCTTCGACGGCCTCGATATTTGGCTCTCGTACGAGGACTTGTTTCGCGACAGTGTCTCCGAAGAAGACGACGGTGATGATGCTCAAGAGGAAGAAGCCTGGTATGTATAAATCCCATCGCGCTTGTTGTGTTTATAGTTTGGTTTTGATTGTTCGCTGAAATGCATGATTGGATTTGGTTTTTTTTAATGCACAGTGGAAACTCAAGGCAATGAGTTCGTGGATTTTAATATCAGTATGTGATTTTAGTTTCGTCGTTGAGGATTTTGGGGTAATGGTAGTGAAAATGGGCTTTTATAGGAAGCAACGGGAACTATGTTTTTGCTTCTGGTTATTGCATAGGATAGGAAGACGCTGGGTTATGTTTTTTCGTAATCCTACTCTATCCCCGTTTTTCTAAAGCAAGGGTGGTAAGTACGGTTTTGTCGATTAAATGGTGAATTCTTTGGATTTACAGATATATTGTATATGCTCTTACTGTTCTCAAATGTTTTTTGTCGGCTTTTCAGTATTTTGTGTTTTTAGAAGTTTTTTGTTACATGATTTTTGTTTTCTTTATATCTATTATTTGTGCTTTGGCCTCTGTCTCAGTATATTTTAATTTACTGAGATTGGAATTTGATATTGCACGATATAACCATGTTCTTTCATCATCGGCAGGACGCCGGTGGAAACTGATTCATTTTCCGGAGACTTGGACCATTTTGGATTTAATGAAGGCATGCCAAATGATGATCATTTCCGGTCTTCTGATGGAATTACAGAGTTCAACGTTTTGTATCATAAGGTAAATGGTACAGGCAATGAAGATATATCAAAGAGGAAAAGTACTGTAAGTCAGATGCGTGCTGCTCCTGAATTCACTCAAGTATTTGATGAAACCACGCACTTTCATAGGACAGATCCTTCCTTGCAAGTTGTTGATGATGTTGACCTCGATATGGAATTTAATGCAAGCCAGGCAAGGAGAAACCATAGAAAAATGGTGTCACATCCGGTTAATTTTACATCTGGTGAACAGGTTTTTGGTAGTGATCTTGATCTGCATAATGGATGCTGCAGAAATGGTTCTCATTCCAGTGAAACATTCATAACTGTGTCTCACATTAGCCTCAGAACTCTACCCTCTCAAGTGCCGCCCCCTTCTCGGCCACCACCTGTATTGGATGCAAAACAGGAGTACGCTGGTGGTTTTCATTCAAACAAAGAGGGGATTGACATTGAAGAGACTCTTGGTGATACTTCGCCACCTTTCCTTGATGTGGAGGTTGATACAAATTCATCCGCTGTTGCTATCAAAGAAGTCATGCATAGACCTGAAGCAAAACTTAGGAGTAACAAGGAATTGAAAGAGAGAAAGAAGAGGTTTTCCGAGAGCAATGCAGATTCAAGTTATGATGTAAAGGTTAATGAAGCAAAGACAAGTGTGAATATAACTACATTTGATAGTTTGAATGATAAGGGTGTGCAGAGAATTGGCAAAAAGAAAATTTCTTTCACAGATGAAAGGCAGAAAACTGGGAAGGCTGCCCCAGAAACTCTGGAATTGTTAGAAGGGGAAAGACTTCTAAACATGTTTGATGAAACGCACATCAAGGAGTCCAGGTCACCTCAAGAATCAGATAGAAGTGCTGGAATTGGGATGTGGAAAGAAGCAACTGAATTTTTTGAATTGGTGGGAACAGAAGAGCCTGGGAAGGTAACTACGCCCACAAAACATTGCCATACTAAGAAACCGGTTCAAGATACCAGAGCGCATGAGTGTGGCAAGGAAGAATGGGAAGCGTTTAACATTAAAGCAGAATACAAAAAGGTTAGAGAAGTTGAAGGTCCTCAGCGAGAGGAATGCAAGGAGAAATACAAAGTAGGAAATGGGGCTCATGAACAGAGAAAAACCATTAAAAAATCTAAGTTATCTGATGAGGAGTTCAGGCAGAGAGAGCATGTGAAGAACGAGGAAATGGCCGAAATATTTGGGCTAGAAAAGAGTGAGAAGGCAAGCGTGGTCAGTCCACATGGAAAAACTGATAATAAATTACCTAAAGCTGATCAACCAGGAAGCTTAAAAGACATGTTCGAGACTCAACGCAAGGAGCACAAACAAGTTGAGATTGAGATATCAAAAGAGGTTGATAGAGAAATGTTCAGTGAAGTACAGTGGAAAATGAAGCGTATGGAAAGTGAGAAAAAACAAAAAGAGGATGAACAGCTACAACTGAGTATGAAAAGGCATAAACAGTCTCAGAGAATGAAAGAAAACGGAAAAATTCAAAGAGAAGCTTCTGCTCTTGGAGGTGTAGAGAGTGACCAACGGGTGAAAGATTCTGTGAAGCTAGAAAAGTTCGAAAGATCAAATGAAACCTGTAATCTGGATAGCCATAAGGAAAATATGATTTGCAAAACAGAAGATGAAATTATCCTTGAAGCTACACAGATTCACAACAAGAAGCAATTGAAGGAGACATGTCAAAATGAAGTTGGGAAAAGCCGCAAAGATTCTTTTACATTGGAAGAAAATGATGAATGCTTAAAGGATGATCTTGAGAAGGTAAAGAATGAAAAGGGGCTTAAACAGGACTTTGAACTGGAAATGAACAAGAAAAGATCTGGAGTGACTTTTGAGCTAGGGGAAAATGAGCCTTGCCAAAGAGATCATGGTAAAGAGAAACTTAATGAAATTTGTGATGGGTATAGAAAAGGAAATAGAATAAAAGATGTAGATGATAGCATATGGCTTCAGAAAGTTCTGAAACAAGCTCCGGAGCTACAAATGAATAGTGGAAATGAGACTCAGAGAAAGAAAGAAATCAACTGCCCATCAGACCTACCATGTGATAGCGAAGGAACTGTGGAAAAATCACGTGAGGATAGTCACTCCCAAAAGCATGAGAGGATGCTCAAAGATGGTAATAAAGATGGAAAAGATAAGGGATTGGACAAAGCTTTGGAACAAACAGAAGGTAATGGAAAAGGGATTCACTTGAATTTTGCAAAAGAAACCAATGAGGAGTGGAAAACAGAGAGTGATGACAATCTTTTAGCAGCTCACTCATTGTCCATTCATGAAGAAAATATTTGCATACAGGAGCTATGTCAAGACCCTATAGCTGACCAAGAAATTGGAAAGAGTGTCACTGCCTGCAAGGTTGGTGAAAAGAAATTGGAAGAGGTATGTTTGGAAAATCTGAAGGATACTGGTAAAAAGGGGGCTTTTGAAATGTCCCAAGGAGAACTAGAGCATTCAGGAAAGGTGACTTGCACTAGTACAAATGTCAATGTCAACGAGCATAGTTTTGACAGTGAACATGCATGCACAAAGGAAACTAAGACAGCCTCTCAAATGGAATTTGATGCACGGAATGAAGAGAGGACAATTGATGGATGGGGTGAGAGAGTAAAGACTAAACAACATGTGAATGTTTCACTAAACACTGAAGAGAGCCGGGACCGAATGTCATCAAGCCATGCTAACGTGTGTAGTGATTATGGAAGGAACACAGTAGCTGATAAAACTGCTACAGTACAGGAAGCGGTAAATATCCAGAAGCCTTCTGAAAGAGCTCATGTATCAAATTCCACCAAAAGCAAAGATAAAAGTCTTGATGAAACTTCTGCTTCAATAGAGAAATATGCTGATGAGAGGATAAGAAGAGAAAGAGAGTTGGAAGAAGATCGTTTGCGAAAGATAGAAGAAGAGATGGAGAGAGAAAGGGAAAGACAGAAAGACAGAATGGCTGTTGACAGAGCAGTGCTGGAGGCTGAAAGGGAAAGGGAAAGAGGAAAGGATCGGATGGCAGTGGATAAAGCAACTTTGGAGGCTCGTGATAGAACATATGCTGAAGCTCGGGAGAGAGCAGAAAGGGCTGCCTTTGAGAGAGCAACTGCGGAAGCTCGACAGAGAGTACTGGCTGAAGCCAGAGAGAGACTTGAAAAGGCTTGCGCTGAGGCCAGGGACAAAACATATGCGGAAAAGGCTGCTGCAGAAGCCAGATTGAAAGCACAGCGAACTGCCGTGGAAAGAGCAACTGCTGAGGCTCGAGAGCGTGCAATGGAAAAAGTAAAGGTTGAGAGAGCGGCATTTGAGTCCAGAGAACGATTAGGGAGGTCTGTCTCTGACAAGTTTAGTGTTTCTTCCAGAAACAGCGGAAGACAGGGCTCTTCGTCCTCAGTAAGTATTCACAGAACCACTTAAATATGCAAGTGATAAATTTCACTATTGTCTGCTGAATTTATAATATTTACGTGGCAGGATATGCTGGATCCATTTTGTCAGAACTCTAGTTCCTCCACTCATTCCAGATATCCGTACTCCTCAGTTTATGGTGGTATGTGATGCATGAAACCCATGACTAACTTTTGTATAAACTTTCAAACGACACTTTAGTGCTTCCACTAGATAATCCTGACCAGGTATTGTCCTTTGCTTGAAGCTTCCACTTTTACTGAAAGATCAGAACGAGAAGGTGAATCAGCTCAGAGGTGTAGGGCTAGACTGGAGAGGTATCGCCGAACAGCTGAACGTGCAGTAAGTTCTTTAACCTTGTTCATCATGCATTAATTGTACTTATAAAATAAATGAGATTGACGATGACTTTTGGGAAAATGTAAGGCAAAAGCTTTGGAAGAAAAGAACATGCGCGATCTTGTAGCTCAGAAGGAGCAAGCTGAGAGAAATGTGAGCTTATATCCAAACATTTGCTTTTTATAGGAACAGATTTGTTGTTACAACATTTTGTTGATTACTCTAGTCTGATACTCTTTGCAGAGATTAGCAGAAACCCTGGATATTGAAGTCAGGAGGTGGTCAAGTGGAAAAGAAGGAAATTTGCGTGCATTGCTTTCAACCTTGCAATATGTAGGTTTTTCATATTCTCAAATAGCCCTTTATCACTCCTTTCTCCTCTTATTCTGAACTACTTTTTACTCAAGACAGTAAGGAGGTGATTTGAAGGTCCACTAAACAAGTCTCAAACAAATGAGACTAAATTGGTTTCTTAATCTTTTCTGATTCATGATGGTTCGTTATAAGGTTGTTCTTATCTAGTTTTTTCACATTGTCAGATTCTTGGGCCTGATAGTGGGTGGCAACCAATCCCACTGACGGACGTTATAACTTCTGCTGCTGTCAAGAAAGCTTACAGGAAGGCCACCCTTTGTGTCCATCCCGACAAATTACAGCAGCGTGGAGCAAGTATTCAACACAAATACATATGTGAAAAAGTCTTTGATCTCCTAAAGGTATTTCATGTATGCCATGTTCCAGTTGATTTATTAATGTTTAGGTTCTGCCAGAGCGAACCATAATGCTGTTGCAGAACTTCTAATATATCAAGTGCACATGCAATGCACATCATATACACATTAGCATGTGAAAATATGCAAATACGCAAGCATGCCAATGATGCTAATGTGCTTGGTGAGGTTGGTATCTGACCTTTTAAACCTCCAACCCCAAGCTAGAATGTCATAAGTGTTAGCGTTCTGCTTTTTGTTTCTTACTCCATATACGTACCAAGTTGGTTCCAATACCCCTCATTCTGATGATAAAACATTAAGTTGGATAAAGCATCTTGAACTTCATTTATTAATTATCATCTTCGACCTCTGATTTTTACTTTCTTTCTTTTCCTTTTCTATCCTGTTTCAATATCCAGGAAGCTTGGAACAAATTCAACTCAGAAGAGCGATAGCACAGCACACCTTATGTTTTTTAACATGTCCCTTTACAAGAGAGCAGTTCCCTTCACAAGTAATGTGGGCTACTGGGGACGAATACCACGTTCTTTTATCATTTTCAACGTTCTGTAATATTTATTATTCCCTAAATATTTATATGTAACAAATACTCATCCTACCAAGGCAAAAGTTAAAGGGTAAATACATACAAAAAAACATATAGAGGCTTGTATTTATACCATCAGACAAACTTCGGAATCCCAGTTCTAAATCTTGAATTTATTTCAAGGATATAAAACATCATGAATCTACATGAAATAGATCGAATGTTTCTGTCTGTCAGTTTAATTAAGTAAAACAGTCAAAATTCTCGAGGGAATACTGAATGAGATAAATCTCCAGGTCATGCTAACAGAATAAAATAAGGAGGGAATTCAGATTCTAAAAGAAACATTAAAAGTAAGAGTGAGCAGCTTGATTTGCTTCTACAATTAAACCTGCTCATCTCCAAAACATAATTGGTGAATCTGAGAAGGCAGACAAGCACTATTGTGCAAAGGAGGACATTCTCCATTCAAGAACTTTGTAGCAGAATGGTAATCTAACTCAATTAGTGTATGTCTATAGCCACGTTTCCAAATCCTCTTCGCCCCGACTGAACAGAAATGTCCATGATGATCCCGCATTACTACGACTTTTTTCCACATAAGAATAGCTGTTGATCTTTACCCAGCTAAGAGGATAAAGCTTCCAAGCCTTATCTTGATAATGAAATTGAAGCCACTTGTAGTGTCTCGATGAGGCATTTATCTTCTGCAGCCATCATGACATAAGCAGAAAACTTCGAAAGAATAGTAGATAGATTCACTAAATAAGACACTAGACTCACTAAACTGCTGAGAGATTCTGTTCAAAAGAACATTCATTACGTTAGAGTTTGTTCCTTGTATTTTCATTAGCCAGAATGTTGTTAGGAAGTGAGTGTTTGCACGTGGAAAATAATTCATTTTCAGCTTATCATAATTGTGAACCCAAAAATAAGGTTCTATTTGTGATGCTCTAATATAAAATTAGTGATTTTGGAACCAAACTAATGTTTAAATTAAATGTAGTTTTAATGGGTAATTTTTGTACAAAGTTATGAGAGTCTATCTTCTATACTTATTTCATAATCAATGGTGAATATTGACCAATAATTTTGAAAAAATCAAAATAACACACTTAAAATTTATATATTTAATCATTGTTGTTAATAAAACAAAAAATAAATAATTAGATAATTATCATCACGTTTTAAAATAGATAAAGGAATTGAATTTGTGTTGATTTTATCTTCACATTCAACTTTCCTTTTGTTCCTTTTTTAAAAAATAAATATATTTTTCTATTTTTCATAAATATACCTATTTAAAAAAATCAAGATTAAAAAATAAATTATCAAAATCTAACTAAATATTGAGGGACATAATTATTGAAAGGAAAATATATGATAACCAAACCACAATTAAAACCAAGTTATGAAAAAACACATAATAGTTAGTTTTTGCTTTTTTGTTCATAAAAAAATTCTATATAAAAGACTCATATAATAAAGAAACTTATTAAGTGACGCAAGAGAGTTACGTTTTTTTCTTCAAAATGAAACAAGACCTATGATAAATAAAAGTAGAAATAACGAATTTGTATTTAACTTTAAAAAAAACATTAGAAAAAGTGAGAAATGAACAAAAAGAATAACTAAATCAAGAATAGAAAAATAAAAAAATATCTTAATAACTTTTTTAGTTATTATATTTAATTTTATGTTTTACTATTTCTTAATGTTAAATGAGATGTTTTATAGAGAGATTAAAAATATACCTAATTTAATTGTTATTATATATAAAAAAATTGAAAAAGTTGGGTAACTTTCAAGAAAATCCGTCGACTTTTTCGTTATGTGTACAATATCATTTTTGCTTTGTACATTAATAAATAATGTGAAACGGTTACATCCCACTTTAATCATCTATCATGGTTAGTGTCGTAAAAACGAGTTTGAATCCATCAGTCAACTTGACCTATTTAGATTGAAGTTAAAAAAAATTAAAATTTTGTAAAGGTTAATTTTGAGCCCGACTCACTAAAAGCTTAATTTTTTCAGGTTGAACTCCTGGTAAGCTGAGTTGGTTCACAAGCCCACTAGTCCCACGAAATTTCGGATTTCAGTGACCGAACGCGGACTCTCCCATTCCAAAATCGCTCGTACCTTGTCCGGATCCACTAAGATAACTCCTACAGAGACTACGTGCCCCAAGAATTGTACTTCATTCATCCAAAACTCACACTTGGATAACTTGGCGTACAACTCCTTTTCCCTTAATACACCAAGTACCATCCTCAAGTGTTCTTCATGTTCTTCACAACTCTTGGAGTAGATGAGGATATCATCAATGAAGACGACCACGAACTTGTCCAGGAACGGCCTAAAAATGAAATTCAGAAAGTGGAAGACAAGAGTGTGATGCAGATTGGATGAACGGTTTTGACGGTAGTAGTAAAACTGAAACTTTCAAATTTTCGTGTCACTTCTCTGCATGCACCATTCATCTTCAACCTTCTGAATCTCCTCCTTCTCTTTACCATCTCCACCTTCTCTTTAAGAAAATCTCATCTTTTCTTCTTCCGATCACCTCTCAGGCACCGTTTGAACTCTCCCGGCGTCAAGGGCTTTCGTTCAAACCGATCAAGTTGTGGTTCTAAGCCAGTGAGTTACTTTCTCCTTAGCACGTTCGTTTCTTTTAGCATGCAAACCCAAATTTCTGGTTGCCTGAGCGGATCATCTTATTCTGAGTATTTCTGGTCTTTTGTTTGGTTTAGTTTCTTAAAGCGTGACTGTCGAACATTAAGGTCTTTGGCAGTGGTGAGCTATATTATGCATTTGTGAGCATTCAGTTACGTTTAGAGGTAAAAGAAGCTTATATAATTTGATTAAGATTCTGTTTTGAATAGTCGTATGTTTGTATGATACTTTGTTTGATTATTTGATGAATATGAAGTATTCGTGTTACTGCATGTTTGGATGTGTGAATGGATGATTGATAAATGGTGTAAACTGAGTTGAAATAGGGTTTGATCTTCAAACTGTAGTATTCTGAGTAAATGCTGTAAGTGTGGTCAAGCGTCATTTGTGATCATTCGGTTCTTCATGGAAGTGTATGGTCTTAACTGATTTAAATTCACACTGAAATTATTTTAAACCATTGATATATTAAGTTAAAATTGAAATGATTTTAATATAACTTCTAAAAACATAATAAGACCAAATCAAACTTTTAAAGCTTAAGTGACCAAAATATAAAAATATAGAAGACCATAAGGTTAAATTTAGCATTATGTGTGCTTAAATAGTAGAATAAAATAAATTCAAAATTAAACTCATGTGTACTATAAATAAACACTTTTATAATTGTACAAAATATTAGTTTAAATATAAACTATCAATTAATACTTTACCGTTTGTACAAACATTTATACCAATAATTTTTTTTAAATAGTTTATGGAAATTTGTACGGACAGTACGTAATAAGGCAGTATATTAAAAGGGTGGTTTGCTAATGTAAAATAATTTTTTATATTATCTAATTGATAAAGGTTGTTTAACATTATTTGATAATTTTTATAACATTAGTTTATTTGTTATTGGATGAAAGTGTTATTTTAGGTCACTTTTTTTCATTTCCAAAGCTTTGTACGAGAAGGAAATCTCATCGCTATTATAATCATTTTTCTTGCTGTGAGCTGCAGTTACAGTTTTTCATGTGTCTACACCTTATAGCATTCAATAAAATGAAGACGTGAATGCATTCAACAACTTCTCTTATAGCATAGAATGATTAAAAGAAGTAGACATCAAAGTCTACAAGCAAATAATTGGTTCCCTGCATCTAGATTAGATATTTGTTTCAGTGTAGATCTAGGTGTTCACTTTCAAGATGATTCAAGGAAACTTCATTCAACAACAATTAAATGAATCTTTCATCATCTTATTACTATTACTAATCTTGCTCTATCCTTCAAAGGAAGATAAACTTTAAGGTTAATATGATTTTGGAACATAAATTATGTTGGAGATAAGATAGAAAGAAAAGCATTACTGGAGAGGAAACTTAGTTTTGTGGAATAGCAAACAACAAGGAATAATTGTTTTACCCACTGCATGAGTTGAGCATGTGTAAATCGTTAGTTGTTGTTCACAACTTATGTGGACAAAGAACCAACCAGAATATTACAGTGTTCACGAAGGTAACACTCTTATATGTGATAACAATGCAAACATTAGTCTATCTAATAATCTCATCCTATATTCTAGAGAAAAACCGCTTTATGAGGGTCATGTTCAAAAACAGATTATGGATTTACAGTTTGTACCCACAAAAGATCAACTAATTCATGTTTTTAGTGAAAGAAAGATTGATACTTTTACAATCATTATTGAGCACATAATTTGTTAAAGAATAATTAATGAAGATATTTCATTGTTATAAACTATTCATAGAATCTAAGATTATTTAACTATAATATAAAATCTGAGTCACTTAAGCACGTTGTATCATAATAGGCAAAAACAAGTTGGTTGTTTCATTTGTACCTTTAATCATTTCAATCTCTTCCTCCAAAATTTTTTAAATTTCAAAACTATTGTCTGTATCTCCAAATTTTTTCATCGAATTTTAGAATCAGATAAAGAATTTTTTATTTTCTTCATCAGATTCCAAAATTCGATAAAGTCTTTGAAAAATTCTTTATTGGATTTCGAAATTCTATGAAAAAAAAATCTTTTATTAGATTTCGAAATTTGTTGAAGAAAAATATAATTCTAAGACTACTTTTGAAAATTGGAGGTGCATAATAAAATGTTTGGAGGTGTAGGGTGAAACAACCAAACAAGTTAGCTTAGCCCGTTTTGGCCCAGCATGTCATTGGTCCATCAAATAAAAATGAGCCATCAGTAATAAACCATCGAGGGTTACTCCCTACACCACCACAAATTCCTTCCTGCACCACCACACTTTTTTTAAATTCCAAAATTATCATTTATATTTTAAAATAGGGTGTTGCTCCCTCCACCCCCACACATCTCTTCCTCCACCTCCCCTTTACTATTTTGCCCCTTCCTCCACCTTTCCTTTACTATTTTGCCCCTCAGTAAAATTTTATTTTTAAAATTGTTGTTTTTTAATTTTATTCATTTATAACATATTTCACTGATAACCTACGTAGTTTCTTGTATGAGTAAAATATTTTTCTACAAAGCTTGGTGATCGTGAAAAGAATTATCAAACAATCTTCTTCTTGTTCTCGGTGCAGTACGTGGTGCAGTGCGTTTATGGTGTAGTGTCCTTGTCGTGGTTCCTCTCCAGGTACGTAGTCATAATCCTTCCAATAATCCTAAACCCTAAACCCTAAACCCTAAACCCTAAACGTAAAAGGAACACTGCCTATGGACGGATGACATCCTTCAACGGATGTCAACATCCGTTTAAGGCAAAACGGATGTCATCCGTCCAGAGGCAGTGTTCCTTTTACGTTTCGTTTTTATTTTATTTGTTTATTTTATTTACAGTAATTTATATTTAAATTTATAATTTTAAATGTTATATATATATGGTTAGTTTTTAAACGTAATAATTTTGTTAAAATATGAATTTGTTAACGGAAGAGAGAAAGGTAAACGAAAATGGAAGAGAGGAAGAGGTGCAGAGGGAAGGAAGTAAATTAGAAGTTTTAAATAAATTAAAATATTAAAATAATAAAAATAAAAAATTTTAACTTTTGAGGATATAATTGTCATTTTAGAAGGATATAATTGGCATTTTAGAAAATTGGGGAGGTGGAGGAAGAGACGTGTGGGGGTGGAGGAAGTAACACCCTTTAAAATATCATACACCTCCTCTTTTTTCTTGAACGGATGTCGACATCCGTTGAAGAAAAAATTCTTCAACGGATGTGCCACATCCGTTAACGGATTCTCACATCCGTTAACGGATTCCCACATCCGTTAACGGATCCCCACATCCATTTAATTTTTTTTTAAGTTTTTAGTTTTTTTAAGTTTTTAAATTAATATATAAATATTATTTAACTTTTTTTAAAATTATTACTTAATTATTTATAAATTAATTTTATTTTATTTAATAAAATAATTATTATTAATTTAATTTACCTATTATTATTTTAAATAATAATTAAAATATTTTTGAAAAATTTATTAAAAAAGGATACGGATGTTGTAATCCGTGAGTTTTTTTCTTTTCAAAGTTTTTAGTTTTTTATTTTATTATATTTTAAATTAATATATAAATATTATTTAAATTTTTTAAATTATTATTTAATTAGTTATAAATTTATTTTATTTTATTTTATTTAATAAAATAATTATTATTAATTTAATTTATGTATTATTATTTAAATAATAAAATAGTTTTTAAAAATTTATTAAAACAGGATGTGGTAAATGAAGTTTTTTCTTTTTAAATTTTTAGTTTTTAATTTATTATATTTTAAATTAATATATAAATATTATTTAATTAATTTAAAATTATTACTTAATTATTTATGAATTAATTTTATTTTATTTAATAAAATAATTATTATTAATTTATTTTATATATTATTATTTAAATAATAATAAAAATAGTTTTAAAATTTTTATTTAAACGAATGTGGCAATCCGTTAACAGATGTCGCCACATCCGTTGAAGATTTTTTTTTTTTTAAAATAAAATAAATAAATTAAAATATAAAATATATAAACGGACGGATGTCAACATCCGTTGAAGGTGAAACGGATGTTGACATCCGTTTTAGAGAAGGGCAAAATTGGTATGGGGTGGTGCAGGGAGTATTCGGTGGTGGTGGAGGGAGCAACTGCCTAAACCATCTCGTACAAGACGGGTTAATGGATCGAGTCGGGTTGACCCGTCACTTTTTTTTTTAATTTTTTCTTTTAATTTGTTTTAATTTTTTTTAATTTTTTATATTTAAAATTTGTTTATATATACATATAAAGGAATATTAAAAGCATACATATTCATATAAAATATTTTAAAATTTTTTAATTTATTAGTTTGTGTTTTTTATTAGATAAATTAAAATAATTACTACATTTACATGTTAAATTACTCTATTATAACTATTATATATTTACACCTTTAAAAGTATAATATAGAAAAGTTAATATTTTAAAAAAAAATTATTTTAATTTTAAAAAATACAAGTAAGACCAAAACGAGTTGACAGGTTGAAATTGTCAGTCTAACCCGTTCCATTATAGACGGACTAATAGACCAACCCATTAGACCTAGTCCGTTTTTCCACTCCTAATCAGAAAGCAATAAGTTTATAAACCTTATTTATAATTTTTAATTTATTGGGCCTTATTGTCTTTTTTTAAATCAAATGTACAACTCAAAAGTTTTTCCTCCAACATATAAGAAAAATGTAATTTTCTAGAAATCAGTCATCATTACATTAAACTAAAATTGAAATTGTCCTTGGAAACTGTTTTTCAACCTCCCAAATAACTCATCTTTCTCTAATAAAAATCAACATTTCTGCATCCATGGTTGAAGACAAGATTATGATCAACATTTTGAAGTGTTCAAAGCAAGAAATAAAGTACTTTCTTGACGTCAACTAGTTTGACAAAAGGCGTCTAAGCATCACTAAGAATTACTTGTCAAGCTACTAATCTATCTACCTAGATCTAGTGTTCATGTTTTAATGTAAAAACATACTTTTAAGGAAGAGGGATATCCAATGTTGTGTTGTTAACCATGATCATGAGTGAGACTACCACTATTGACATCATCTAATTCTCAAAATAAGAGGAATTGGTATTATTACAAGGTGACAACATGTGTAATAATTATTATGAAAATGGTCTTGTATAGAAAAAACTTCAAAAATGGTGTGATTTTTCAAAAGAAGGTCGACCAAAACAAACAAGTGTGCCAAAATTAATATTTGATAATAGATTTGTAACAAGATATTCTCCATAGAGTTGATTAAATAATCATGTGAAAGAGTTGAGAAAAATCATCGTCTATCTCTAAGATTAAGTGTTGAATAAATCTGATGAGAACACAAAGTAAATTTTTTGATTTCTTGGGACGTGAATGATCAAGAATTTATTTATTGTGTTTTTTTGGAATTCGGTATTCATTAGTGTTTTAGAGATCATGCTAAGATCTCATATAAGCTTTATCAAGAATTTGTTACAAATCATACACCACTCCTAATGGATATAAAAATCATTAAAATAATAGAATTTCATTATTTTTAATTCACTACTTCTAAAATACTATTTTTTAGATCTTCACATTTAGTGTTTATTGATTAATCTTAAAGAGAAAATGAGAGTAATAATGTTAATGTTGATATAACAGAAAAATATATAAAAATTCTATTAAAAAAATATATAAAATCTAAAAATAAGTAGAAGAAACTTTAAATTATTGTTACTAGAGACTAAAAATATCATTAAAATGATTGTAAAATATAGAGGTATTGTATAATACCTTAATTAACTTAACTGGTTCCTGTAATGTTAAGTCGAATCCAGTGCGACGTGGAGGGAGAACATCTCCCTTTCCAACAAACCACACACCAGCGACAACTGAGATCTCCAAAAGCTTGCGATTATTTCAAATACACTAGTGCAGAACGGGCTATAGACGTCCGTTCTGTGGGTCTTTTGACGTCCGACCTCCAACGGACGTTTATGTGGGTGACGTCTATGTAGACGTCTGTTGTGTCAGGCCGGACGTCTATATAGACGTCCGCTGTGTCAAGCGGACGTCTATATAGACGTCCGCTGTGTCAGGCGGACGTCTATATAGACGTCCGCTGTGAACCTCTCGGACGTCTATACACTACTGCAGAAAGGGCTTTATTAGACGGGTTATTTAGGGTTATTTACGGGTTATTTAGGATTACAGGGTTTGGACGTTTGTTTGTGCACTGCAACACGTCTGAAGAGCAGATTCGAAATGAAAATGGAGGGAGATGGAGGAGTAAACGACCTAAAACGTAGGCCAAAAACGCCGCCCAAGAACACGCTACAAACTGCACAAAAATGCACAGAAAACGACTTTTAATCGGTTCAAATGAAAGATATTTCATCACTGAACAATTTAATCGGAATAAAAGTAAGATTAAATGGTCCAAAACAGATAAAAACCAACCTGGAAATGGAAGGCGCAGAGGGAACTCTCACGGGTTCGCATAACTCCTCGCGGGTTCGCGTTTTGGTTAGTAAGTCCTTATTTTAAACGTCTTTTGAACGTCCGTCCTGAAGGGGGACGGACGTTTAATATATATAGACGTCCGTCCCCCTCCAGGACGGACGTTCAAGAGGCTGACAGAGTAGTTGAACCAGTCAGCCCCTTGAACGTCCGTCCTGGAGGGGGACGGACGTCTATATATATTAAACGTCCGTCCCCCTCCAGGACGGACGTTCAAGGGGCTGACAGGTTCAACTACTCAGTCAGTCTCTTGAACGCCCGTCCTGGAGGGGGACGGACGTTTAATATATATAGACGTCCGTCCCCCTCCAGGACGGACGTTCAAGAGGCTGACAGAGTAGTTGAACCAGTCAGCCCCTTGAACGTCCGTCCTGGAGGGGGACGGACGTCTATATATATTAAACGTCCGTCCCCCTCCAGGACGGACGTTCAAGGGGCTGACAGGTTCAACTACTCAGTCAGTCTCTTGAACATCCGTCCTGGAGGGGGACAGACGTTTAATATATATAGACGTCCGTCCCCCTCCAGGACGGACGTTCAAGAGGCTGACAGAGTAGTTGAACCAGTCAGCGCCTTGAACGTCCGTCCTGGAGGGGGACGGACGTTTAATATATATAAACGTTCGTCCCCCTCCAGGACGGACGTTCAAGGGGCTGACTGGTTCAACTACTCTGTCAGCCTCTTGAACGTCCGTCCTGGAGGGGGACGGACGTCTATATATATTAAACGTCCGTCCCCCTCCAGGACGGACGTTCAAGAGACTGACTGAGTAGTTGAACCTGTCAGCCCCTTGAACGTCCGTCCTGGAGGGGGACGGACGTTTAATATATATAGACGTCCGTCCCCCTCCAGGACGGACGTTCAAGGGGCTGACTGGTTCAACTACTCTGTCAGCCTCTTGAACGTCCGTCCTGGAGGGGGACGGACGTCTATATATATTAAACGTCCGTCCCCCTCCAGGACGGACGTTCAAGAGGCTGACAGAGTAGTTGAACCTGTCAACCCCTTGAACGTCCGTTAGAGGGGTCGGACGTCTACTGTATTATAGACGTCCGGCCCCGTCTAGGACGGACGTCTCCACACTCAATTATTTACATTTATGCCACCGGTCAATTATTTACGTTGGGGTTTTGGTGGACGAACGTCTATGAGGTGACGTTAAAGATCAATTTTGCACTAGTGATACTTTCTTTTAGAAAAGTGCCAACAACACCCGTCTAATTATTTAAATTTATTAAAAAACCATATAATCACAAAAAAAAAATATAAGAGATTCTTTTAGTTTTTAATTAATTAAAAATAATAGTAGATTATGATAAAATATTCCTAACATTTTATCTTTACAAGCTTAGGAAATAAGATAGTTTGTCGACAAAAGAAATGACAAGGAAATGACGCAATTTTCCCTACAATTTGGTTATTGGTTATTAACATTAGACAAGTTAATGCGGTATTCTTAGTATTTAAACTTTTAAATTTCACATCAACAATTTTATTAATGTGGTTGCCATCTATAAAGTTCAAAATGCATTTTTTTTAATTACAGAAACTTTTTTTATTAATTGCATGATTAATTATTATTTTTAATTTGTGAAAAAAAAAACAAATTTGAATCACATATTTTAAGACTAAAAGCATAGTTAAATTTATTTTAATATAATATCAAATAAAGCATATTGTCTTTTGTTATAAAATATCAAAAGATAATGCTTAATAATAAAAACAAATACATATTGTGTCAGACCTCATTAAAACGCACCCAAAAACCCACTGCACGGACGCCAGGTGTCAAGCAACGAGGATCAGAAATTAGATAGTGGAAGGCAGGTGTCGGTAGTGTCGGAACAATCGGTACCGTTATAGAGTCGCGCAGCGGAATAAAATACTCGGAAAGCGTGTTACGGTCACAAATCAAGTTTTGATAGTCCGTTTTAGAAAAACAATTTTCTTAGAGAAAATTTATCAAACAGTTGATATGCGTAAAATGTAAAGAGTATAGAGAGCAAGAAAATTCAACACAGAATTTTTATCCTGGTTCGATTCAAAAGAATCTACGTCCAGTTGTTAATCACTATAAAAAGTGATTAACGTTTTCACTAAAAACAGTTTTACAAATTACAATAAGAGTGAATAAAAACAAATAAAAAACCTTCCTTCGACGAACGAACCGGAAGATGACCACCTTGCCAACTCGAAGAGAACCGCTCCGACTATCGACACACGAAACGCGAGCTTCTCCTATTCACGAGACCAGGCAAAGCACTTGAACTAGCTTTTTAGAACTTCCTCAGATAACACTGTATTCTCAAAAGCTCAGAGACCTTTCTAAGAGTTCTGGAACTCATCTATATAGCCCACTGGTCTAAAGTTTGCAAAGATGAATTATAACTGCCGCAGATAATCGATTATTGTTAGTGATAATCGATTATTCGAGTCCGTTACAGGGTTTTCAAAAAGTGATAATCGATTATCCTGAGGAATAATCGATTATTCCAGAGACTTTTGGCAGTTCTCATCAGAACTGTGATAATCGATTATTCGGAGTAATAATCGATTATTCCAGAGCAACGAGGTTTTTCAGAAGGGCTCAGGATAATCGATTATAGCTTCTAATAATCGATTAAATGCGTAGCAGTTCTAAAAATACGAATTTTTCTAAGTATTACATGTTGAAGACTTTTCCTAATACATTTATAATCTACAAATTGCTTTTAAAACAACAATAACAATGTATCATCTTTCAGCATCATCAAAATTGTTTATCTTCAAATTTACCAATGCTCTTCATTGGTAACAATCTCCCCCTTTTTGATGATGATCAAAAATCACTTTTTAAAAGCAATGTTGGGTTATCTGCAAAAGATACAAACTGAGAGACAACAGTAGGAGTTAGTAGTAACTGCACATATTTCTCCCCCTTTTTGATCATAAGCAAAAAGAGTGATAATGCTCCCCCTTAATATGAGCTCCCCTCAATTAAACAGTGTAAGTACTAAAACAGTAGATCATTTTATTCAGGAAAACATTAAAGAGTACAAGGGCACATAAAGCAAGACATGAAGATGATAAAACATTCTAGGAATTCAAAACAAACAAACATGAAAGCACACTAATCAGAAAATCCTAAATCTAAAATTCAGGACTTGGTGGTCTCTCTGGAGGTTGGAGATTAAAATGATTTTCAATGTTTCCAATGCGAGTGTCAAGGTCATTGAACTGGTCGATCACAAATTCTTCATGATTTTGTTGCCACTCATATATTTGGTCAAAGTGAGATTGTTGAAAGAGACGCATATCCTCCAGTTGTTTAGACAGGTTTGCAAAATGCTCCTCCATAGTCAGGGATGAATTTGAAGGCATGTGAGAAGGACCATCATCAGCAGAGGTAGCAGCTGGGACAGGATCAACCATATGGGCCTCCATATCGTCATTGACATTTTCGTGGTGATCATCATCCTTGTGAATGATCACACGGCCACGAGCAACAAAACCCATTTGGCGAAATGTTGTCTCACCAATTTCAGTGCCAATTGCTTGAATGGAGGTAGTGAGTTCGCCGTCCACACTTACACCTTTGTATTCTAAAATTCGAGAGATGAGAAGTGCATATGGAAAATGATAAGAAGAATATTTCTTGGCCTTTACCATGGTGTCGGAGATGAGGGCTGGCCAATCAATGTGGATGTGATTTAAAATCCCATATAGTAGTAGAAGATCTTGCTCCGAGCATTGAGCATGGTTAGTGGCACGAGGACATAGGATCCATACAATTAAGTAATGAATCATCCTTTCTTCAACCTTGAATCCACCCACAAGCAATTGTCGACGATTGATTTGGTGTTCAGGATGACGCAAAAAAGATTGAAAGGCGAGGAGACGATTGAAGTCCGGAACTCCAAGATGGACTTTGACAGCATCATCCCATAGTGTGAGTTGTGCAACATTTGTCCATATGTCATCATCCAGAATTATAGGGACACCTTTTACCTTTGTTGTGATGATGCCGTCACGATAACGCATATTGAAGTAGAAGACACGGATAAGATCAGGGTATATGCACCCCTTTTGCTCCACTAGATGAGTAAGTCCTTGAGCACGAAACAAATCTGGAAATTGAAAGCCATAATAACGATAAAAGTCGAGACGGATGAACTTTACCGCCATGATTCGGCGTTCTTGCCAGAAATGAACATAGTCACCATGTTGCTCCTCATCTGAAATCCAACCTTCGATGGAAGCAGGACGAACATTGCGGGAGCGAGAGGAAGAAGCACCAGCAGTCCTCCTTCGGGTTCTTCTTGATTCAGCCATGAGAGAAGTGGGCACAAAAGAAACGTTGGAAGGAAAGAATAAAGAGGAGAGATTTGGTTCAGATGTGGGTACAGCAGGTTTCTGGGTGCAAAGAAGTGAGTAATAATCGATTATAGGGGGCTATTTATAAGAAAAAATGGAGAATCTAGCCGTTTATGACCGTTTCCAGCCGTTAGGATTCACTGTAACGGCTATATTTTTGAAACAGATCGCGTAATAATCGATTATTCTAAGTGATAATCGATTATCTGCTCATAAGTCACTTTCCAGAAATTGTGTAATAATCGATTATGTATGAAGACAAGTCCAGTTTTGGTTTTGAATATGGATAATCGATTATTTGTAAGTGATAATCGATTATCTGCGAATAGGGGTTTTGGCCAAAGCTAAAAATAATCGATTATTATAAGTGATAATCGATTATCTGCGAATAGGGGTTTTTCCAAAGCTAAGAAATAATCGATTATTATCTTTTGATAATCGATTAAAAGCGCTGATCGTACCAGAATTGAGAAAATTTTATAAAGTTTGAATTTAGGACATATCTAACACTCCTAACTCTCTTCTAAGCTCATAGAATCTATCTTTAGGTAGTGCTTTAGTGAAGATATCAGCCAATTGATGTAAAGTGTCAATGTATTCAATTTGGCAATCTCCCTTTTGAATGTGGTCTCTCAAGAAATGATGTCTAATTTCAATGTGCTTAGTTCTGGAGTGCATTATGGGGTTCTTAGTGAGGTTGATAGCACTAGTATTATCACATTTCAGAGGAATGTGATCAAGGAAGATATCAAAATCCTCCAGTTGTTGTTTCATCCATAAAATTTGGGCACAACAATTTCCAGCAGCAATGTATTCAGCTTCAGTGGTAGACAAGGCTACACAAGCTTGTTTCTTTGAATGCCAAGACACTAAAGAACAGCCCAGAAAATGACATGTTCCACTAGTACTTTTCCTATCAATCTTACAGCCACCATAATCTGCATCAGAATAACCTATCAAACTAGGTAAAGCATCAGAAGGATACCAAAGTCCAAAAGATGGGGTGCCTTTAAGGTATTTCAAAATCCGTTTGACAGCAATGAGAAGAGATTCTTTAGGATTAGCTTGGTACCTAGCATACACACACACACTTTGCATAATGTCTGGTCTACTAGCAGTTAGATAAAGTAAGGATCCTATCATTCCTCTAAACATGGTTTCATTTACTCCTTCACCAGATTCATCCTTATCTAAATAGCAGGACGTTGCCATAGGTGTGTTGGCCTCTTTACAAGTATCCATACCAAACTTCTTAAGCACTTCTCTACAATATTTAGTTTGGGAGACAAAAGTTCCCCCATCTATTTGCTTTATTTGCAGTCCTAAGAAGAAGTTAAGCTCACCCATCATAGACATTTCAAATTCACCTTGCATGATTTGTGCAAATCCCTCACACAATGAATCATTTGTAGACCCAAAAATGATATCATCTACGTATACTTGAACAATCAAGATATGTTTTTCTACTTTTTTAATAAACAAGGTTGAATCAACCTTTCCTCTAGAGAAGTCATTTTCAATCAAGAAAGTACTAAGTCTTTCATACCAAGATCTAGGTGCCTGTTTTAGACCATACAAGGCCTTTTTCAACTTATAAACATGATTAGGATATTTAAAATCCTCAAAACCAGGAGGTTGACTAACGTATACCTCTTCTTTAATGAAACCATTTAAAAATGCACTTTTCACATCCATTTGATACAATTTAAACTTCATCAAGGATGCATACGCAAGTAACAATCTAATTGCTTCTAACCTGGCTACTGGGGCGTAAGTTTCATCATAGTCGATACCTTCCTCTTGGCAGTAGCCTTTTGCAACTAACCTGGCTTTGTTCTTGGTGATGTTGCCATCTTCATCAAGCTTGTTTCTAAACACCCACTTTGTTCCAATGATTTGATAATCATCTTGTCTAGGAATGAGTTCCCAAACATCATTCCTTTCAAATTGATTGAGTTCTTCTTGCATAGCAACACACCATTTATCATCTTGAAGAGCTTCCTTTATGTTCTTAGGTTCTACCTGAGACACAAAAGCTACTGTTAAGCAGAAATTATTAAGATTGTGTCTAGTAGTTACCCCTTTTAACATATCTCCGATGATGTTGTCCAAAGAAAGTCCTCTTGGTTGTTGATAGCTTTTAGGATCAACTACTTGATGTTCATTTTGAGTTTCTGGAGGATAGTTTTCATTTAGATACATCTCTTCAAGAGCTTCCCTCAAATAATCCTCATCACCTGCAATTGGTTTATTTGACTCAAGAGGGTTCACCTCAAGGTCCACAATTTCATCAAAGACAACATGCATTGATTCTTCAATTTTCAGGGTTCTTCTATTAAACACCCTATATGCTTTGCTAGTTAAAGAGTATCCTAAGAAGATTGCCTCATCAGATTTAGCATCAAATTTGCCTAGATTATCTTTACCATTATTCAAAACAAAACATTTGCATCCAAAGATTTTCAAATGAGATACATTTGGTTTTCTACCATTAAACAGTTCATAGGGAGTTAGCTTAAGAATAGGCCTAATTATCATTCTGTTCAACACGTAACAAGCAGTACTAACTGCATCAGCCCAAAAGTATTTTGGCACATTAGATTCATTTAAAAGAGTCCTAGCTAGTTCTTCTAATGACCTATTTTTCCTTTCAACAACACCATTTTGTTGGGGAGTTCTTGGAGCAGAAAAATTATGAGCAATTCCATGTTTTTCACAAAACTTTTCAAAAGATTCGTTTTCAAACTCACCACCGTGATCACTTCTCAAGGTTTTGATTTTCAAATCCTTTTCATTTTGAACACGTTTTGCAAATGATTTGAATGCTTTAAAAGCTTCACTTTTCAAGGTTAAGAACAATGTCCAAGTAAATCTAGTGTAGTCATCAACAATCACAAGAGCATAGTAGTTTCCACCAAAACTTTTAATTCTAGATGGACCAAACAAGTCCATATGCAAAAGTTCTAAAGGTTTTGATGTTGAAATCATGTTTTTAGACGAAAAAGAGGATTTGGTTTGCTTTCCCTTTTGACATGCAGAACATATTTTGTCTTTCTCAAATTTTAATTTAGGCAAACCAATCACAAGATCTTTTGAACTCAATTTATTTAAATGTTGCATATGAATATGCGCAGCTCTTTTATGCCATAACCAAGGATTTTCCTCTTTGGCAACTAAACATGTTATACTATGACTAGATGCATGTTCAATATCAATCAAGTAAATGTTATTATGCCTAACACCTTGCAAAGCAATTTCAGTAGAATTCTTAAAATATACGGTACATCTATCACTTTCAAAGGTTACCTTGAGACCCTTGTCACATAATTGACTTATGCTTAGGAGATTGTGTTTGAGACCTTCAACGCATAATACGTCCTTTATAGTCAATATGTTTCCTCCTCCAATGTCTCCAGTGCCAATGATTCTACCTTTGTTATTATCTCCATAGGTCACAAATCCTTGCTTCTTCTTCTCAAAAGAAATAAACCTTTTCTTGTCACCGGTCATGTGTCTTGAACAACCACTGTCAAGATACCACAGTGACTTCTTTGACTTAGTAAGTTCCTACAAAACAAATTTTAGCAAGACTTTAGGTCCCCAATCTTATTATGGGTCCTTTGGGTTAGTTTATGCATAATATACATCATTTTACAATTTTAACCCATGCATATTTACCATTTGGAACACCAAAATGTTTGATGTTGCATTTGTTTGAGGTGTGACCAAATTTCATGCAGTAAAAACAACAAGCCTCATTCACTTTATTTTTCACAAGAGTTCCTTTTTCTTCCCAAACTCTACGAGTTCTTATCACTTTATATTTTTTGTGTAGATGCATGTTTCCACTTCTAGCATTGCTTCTCTCAAAGATTGTTTTGGCATGTGACTTAGACTTATTTGCCTTTGCAAGTAAATTCTCAAGAATGTCAATATCAAACATATGACTTTTACATGATAGACATTCAGCAGGTTGTATAACAGTATCACATTCAGATAATTTAGTTTCCAAATTACTAACTTTGTTTCTCAAAACAACTTCATCATCTAGTGCTTTTTCATACCTCAAATTCAATTCATTATGCTCTTTCTTTAGCTTTTTATGAGCAACATCAAGTTTTTCAGATTCATTTAACAAATCAAGAAATGCCTTTTGTAAGTCAAACTCATCACTTGACTCTAAGCTAGAATTACTTACTTGGCTTCCTGCATCTTCTAAGTCTGCCATTAAGCACAAGTTTGCTTCTTCATTTGAATCGCTTGAACTTGAAGAACTAGAAGCATTGTCTTCCCAAGCTATGTAAGCTTTCTTCTTCTTTGGAAACTTTCTTTCTTTCTTTTCTTCACTTTTCCTATTCTTAGGACAGTCAGTCTTCACATGACCCCTTTCTCCACATCCATAACATTTAATGCTTGATGGAGATCCTCGATTTTCTTTCCTTTCTCCATGGTATTTGTCTTTTCCCTTTGCTTTCATAAATTTAGCAAACTTCTTAATCATAAGACTCATGTTTTCCTCATCGTTATCGGAATCATCATCCTCAATTCTCTTAGAACTTTTTCCTTTTGAGATTTCAGACTTGAGGGCAAGCGTCTTTCTTTTGCCTTGATCCTCTTCTGTAGTTAATCTTCTTAGCTCAAGCTCATGCTCACGAAGCTTTCCAAAGAGAATCGCCGTTGACATTTGAGTGAGGTTTTGAGACTCCGAAATGGCAGTCACCTTTGGTTGCCAAGACCTGTCTAATGATTTCAATATTTTCACATTCAATTCATCAGTGTCAAAAGTCTTACCCAAACCTGTCAGGTGGTTCACAATGTGAGTGAAACGCTTCTGGACATCAGATATTGTTTCTCCAGGCTGCATTCTGAACATCTCATACTCCTGAATGAGCGTGTTCTTCCTTGCACGTTTCACGTCGTCTGTACCCTCATGTGTGACTCTGAGGACCTCCCACATCTCCTGTGCTGTCTTACACACTGAAATTCTATAAAATTCATCAAGTACTACAGCAGATGAAATAATATTACGAGCCTTAATATCAAATTGGGCTCTTCTACTTTCCTCAGGAGTCCAATTAAAGTATGGTTTTTCTACTTCTACACCATCAACAGTTCTTTTAGGAATATAGGGACCATTTAGCACAGCTTCCCAGATGCCTCTGTCAACAGACCCCATAAAAATTTCCATTCTGACTTTCCAGAATGCATAGTTATCACCCGTAAAAAGAGGTGGTCTGTTGATGGATGCACCCTCAGCATATACTTGATTTTGATGACCGGCCATTTTTGCAAAAGTTTGAAAGAATATCAAAGCAAGCTCTGATACCAATTGTCGGAACAATCGGTACCGTTATAGAGTCGCGCAGCGGAATAAAATACTCGGAAAGCGTGTTACGGTCACAAATCAAGTTTTGATAGTCCGTTTTAGAAAAACAATTTTCTTAGAGAAAATTTATCAAACAGTTGATATGCGTAAAATGTAAAGAGTATAGAGAGCAAGAAAATTCAACACAGAATTTTTATCCTGGTTCGATTCAAAAGAATCTACGTCCAGTTGTTAATCACTATAAAAAGTGATTAACGTTTTCACTAAAAACAGTTTTACAAATTACAATAAGAGTGAATAAAAACAAATAAAAAACCTTCCTTCGACGAACGAACCGGAAGATGACCACCTTGCCAACTCGAAGAGAACCGCTCCGACTATCGACACACGAAACGCGAGCTTCTCCTATTCACGAGACCAGGCAAAGCACTTGAACTAGCTTTTTAGAACTTCCTCAGATAACACTGTATTCTCAAAAGCTTAGAGACCTTTCTAAGAGTTCTGGAACTCATCTATATAGCCCACTGGTCTAAAGTTTGCAAAGATGAATTATAACTGCCGCAGATAATCGATTATTGTTAGTGATAATCGATTATTCGAGTCCGTTACAGGGTTTTCAAAAAGTGATAATCGATTATCCTGAGGAATAATCGATTATTCCAGAGACTTTTGGCAGTTCTCATCAGAACTGTGATAATCGATTATTCGGAGTAATAATCGATTATTCCAGAGCAACGAGGTTTTTCAGAAGGGCTCAGGATAATCGATTATAGCTTCTAATAATCGATTAAATGCGTAGCAGTTCTAAAAATACGAATTTTTCTAAGTATTACATGTTGAAGACTTTTCCTAATACATTTATAATCTACAAATTGCTTTTAAAACAACAATAACAATGTATCATCTTTCAGCATCATCAAAATTGTTTATCTTCAAATTTACCAATGCTCTTCATTGGTAACAGGTAGAAGAGCGGACGCTCGTTTTGACGTAGGAAGAAAACTGATTTTTTCTGAAACTTTCGTCCCACTCTCTTCTACATGCACCCTTCTTCCCAAACTCTGAAATTCTCATTTTCTCCTCCTTCTCTCTAGAAGCTCTCCCTTCTCTCTACCAAAACTCACCCTTTCTCTTCTCCGATCATCATTCAGACACCGTAGAAGTGCTTCCGGCGTCAAGAGCTTCCAGTTAAACCGTTCGGTTTGTGAAGCTGAGCTGGTAAGTCCTTCTCTTCACTCTAACGTTCATTTTCCTAGGCATGCAAATTCAGTTCTGTTCTTCTGTGTTGATCGCCATTCTTCAAAAGAGTAGTTCTGAGAATGTTTTGATTTTCTTGGTTTAGTTGAAAATTGTCGAGCATCGAGAGTAGGATAACCGGTAGTGGGAACTGTATTTCTGCCTCTAGGACGATCGTTCACACTAGAAGTAAGGGAAGCTTATTTAATTTAATTTGTATGTTTACTGTGTTGCATGAACGTTCGTTCGAGTTGCTAAATTAAAGTGAAGTATGATTATTGTGATATTTGACTATATGATATATGATGGTTGCTATGTTCTAATGTATGAAATATATGAAACTTATATGATATGGATCTTATTAAGTATGAAAATTGATTATGGTATGAAGGTATAAAGGTGTGAAACTATATGTTGAGAACTGAATTTGAATAATAATGATTCTGGTAAGAAATTCCACTAAGAAAGTGTACGTACGTTACTGAACGGTCCTTGACCGTTCGGTTTTCTAGTGAATTTGGATTTGTAGTGGGTTCTTTCATTTGGGAAGAATTCGAGTTGATGACGAGTGTCTACCCTTCGAAATATTGTGCTTGAGCGTTCGGCCAAGTATAGTTCTGTCTTGATATCCTGATATAAATTTAAGTGTATATATATATATATATATATATATATATATATATATATATATATATATATGAAATTTTATATTTTAGTTATTCTTAAATTCAACTCCAATAGTATCTTAGTATAATTATCAAACCTCTTTTCTATAAGTGTAGTAGCATCTGGTCTTATACCAGGTGTTCGTCCTAAGCAAGTGTCTGGTCTTACACCAAGCACTCGTTCTATCTCCTTAAACTAAATTTTCTAATACGAGCGTTCGTTCAAACCACTAGGGTTCGCTCACTATAGTGTTCAGTCTTTAACTGAAATTCGTATTTCTTGATACTAAATCTAAATAATCTAAGTTCTCATAAACGCTCAGTTTATTCATGGGGATTCCTCTACGTATTATTCTTTGAATCTCTTGGAGTGTCTGTGTCTATTTGCTTCGGCCTGGAGCTTTAGTGCTGAGTATGGTCTTTTAGATGTTCGGTTAAAGCTCTTAAGAGTCAGTTCATCTAATTGACTCATTTTGTAAGTTACGTTCGTTCTATTCATTGGTAGTGATATTAGATTGTACTTGGTTTCTTTCTCAAACCGATAGTAAACCTCTTGGTCTAAATTCATTCTGGAATTGGAGACCTCTCGGTCACGCTCCAATTGTTCAGTCTCGTTCTGAGTCAGGGTTGAACGCTCGGTAAATTGTATCCGAACAGATCTTTGTGTGAAATGGTTAAGTGAGATGATTATTAAAGAAAGATGAAGAAAATGAGATATGGAAAGGTTGTGGTTTTTGGATGAGCGTTCCGGGGAGGAATGACTCATGCTTGAATATTGAAATTGGTAAAGTATGACTGTGGGTATGCTAAGCTGGTTGTTCATCATGATATTCCGTGGGTACTCGTCTTCATGTAGAGGAGGGTAGGTCATGTGTGGGAACGGCAGGAGGTCCTAGTCCTTAGGGGTACTTTGGACAGATAGGGCTAACCTCGGGTGGCAGCTGTTGAGGGCATCCCAGTTACTACATCACCCGGGTGCACGAACGCCTGTAGCTACACAGATTTCATACAGTCCGGACAGTCAGTCTAGTAATAGGCTTTGTATGATACGTATGATGAATTATCTTGTTTGATTGATTGGATGAAATATATGTTTGTGCATGAATTAGATTACGTAAGCTTACCCTGTGTTTTTCCTGTATTGTCTGGTTTTGTACGTCCGTCCTTGTCGTTGCAATGATCATCCGTGTGGATGTGAGCAGTAGGAGATGAGCTATTGGAAGATACGCTGAGAGAAGAAAATTTGGTAGAAGTTGAAGTTAAGACCGAACCTTAGGACGTTCGGTCAGTAGAGTAGTTTTTGTAATGAGGCGGTCTTTCACCATTTTCCCTTTTGTTTTATTTGACCGTTCGGTAGTTTCTTTTGTAAATCGATCGGTCAGGTTTGATTATCCTGTACAGTTTAAGTTTGTAACTTTTCTGTAAGACCGTTTAGCCATAACCGTACGCTCTTTTTAATTTAAGGCTGATCTGAATTATTATTAAATGTAATTATTCTATTATATAGTTTATATTGTATTTTTGGGATGTTAGATATTGCATCAACTATAAAAATAAACATGTATACAAAATTCAATTAAAATTAATTTACATGCAATATAACCTCCATTAACTACACAATTAATAACAATTATTTATATATATATATATATATATATATATATGTGTATATATATATATATATATATATATATATATATATATATATATATATATATATATATATATATATATATATATATATATATATATATATATATATATATATATATGAATTGAGTGCACGTAAAATTTTTTTTACTCTAATTGGTGCATTACTCAAAGAAAAACCCCTTTATATAATTAGGTTTATCATTTATATAATTGTTTCAATAAAAAAAATACTTAAATTTGGCCAACGTGCAAGCCAGTGCAAGCAATAACAAAGTCTATTTTGCTCGAGGCAATAAAAAAGTCTGTTGACAATCATAGCAAGTCAAAATAAATTAGATATGAAATTTCATACTTTGCTGATTATTATCATTATTATAAAAGTTTCTCAAACTAAGTTTACATTTGTGATTGTTTCTATTTGACAGTCTCTTTTGTTTATATATATATATATATATATATATATATATATATATATATATATATATATATATATATATATATATATATATATATATATATATAGGGGTTTGCTAACGCGCGTACGCCTGTTTTTCAGTTGGTACATTTTAGCAATGTGTACCGGGTTTTAGTAGACAAAAATATCCTTATATACCATGGATTCTAAGTTCTAAGGTTAAGGGTATTTTAATAATTTTCATTCTCAAAACTAAAAAAAAAAAAAAGAACCTCCCAAACCCTTACTCACCTCTTTCATTCCTCTCAACCCTTTCTCTTTCCTCTTTCTCACTCCAATCTTTTCTCTGTCATCCTACTGTAGTCCCAATTGAAAAAAATCAGAGAAACACTTGCTGTTAAACAATCTTACAAAAAAATGATTTTATAATGAGTTTTCATCTTATAATTTTTGTCTTATCTAATTTTATCCAATTTTCACAAGCATAAAGGAATTGGTAATTGACCTGGAAAAAATCAGAAATACTCGCTGTTAAACAATTTCTTACAAAAAATGATTTTATAATGAGTTTTTATTTTATAATTTTTGTCTTATCTAATTTTATATAATTTTCACAAGCATAATGGCATCAAAGGAATTGGTAATTGGCCTGGAAAAAAAATCAGAAACACTCAATTATTAAACAATTTCTTACAAAAAATGACTTTATAATGAGATTTCATTTTATAATTTTTGTCGTATATAATTTTATCTAATTTTCACAAGCATAATGACATCCGAAAGAATTGGTAATTGGCCTAGAGGGTTTTTTTTAAAGATGATGATTCAACAAATACAGATGATGAAATTAGAGAGGTTAGTGAAGACGGTGAAATTGAAGAGATCTTGAATGAACATTTGCCTTGAAGGTGAATATGTCAATGACTACAGTAGGGATGACAGAGAAAAAGTTGGAGTGAGAGAGATGAAAGAGAAAGGATTGAGAGGAATGAGAGAGGTGAGTAAGGGTTTGGGGTTTTTTTTTTTTTTTAAGTTTTGAGAATGAAAATTATTAAAATACCCTTAACCTTAAAACTTGGAATCGATAATATATAAGGGTATTTTTGTCTACTAAAATCCGGTACACATTGCTAAAATGTACCAACTGAAAAACAGGCGTACGCGCGTTAGCAAACCCCATATATATATATATATATATATATATATATATATATATATATATATATATATATATATATATATATATATATATATATATTCACATATTATGGTTCTAACTTTTAAGATTAAAAATATTTAAATAATTATTAAATTTTATTTTATTTTTTTATTTTAAATTAAAAATAAAAATTATTAAAATAGTATATTTCTTTTATAAATAAAAATATTTTTGTCAACTAAATTTCGTACCTTTAAGAGGTTATCTAAATTAAAAGCTATATATATATATATATATATATATATATATATATATATATATATATATTATATTTATTCATTTATTTATTGTGAAGGACGAGTTTTTATGTGATATTTTTTTAAAATTGAAAAAACTGAATGAACCACTTAAAATCTTTTCAATACTATATTAATTTAAGATTTGATTTCTAATTAAGAAATTCATTAAGAGACCAACATGGTAAATGTTACACTTTAATTTTCATTTTGACCCACCATTCTTTTTTTTAGAAAAAAAGATGATAACTTTTTTGGGGTTTGTGAAATTTCAAAACAAAAACCTTTGCTGCATCTATTATCAAGTGTGATATTCTATGAAAAAAAAAAGACAAAAATATAGTGATGTAGAGAGTTAACTACTCTCAAGATAGCAGCATATTTGAGAAACAATTTGATGGAAAAATTTGATGAAAAAAATTGATGGTGATGGTGATGGTGAGAATCAGTGGGTCGTTTAAAGCAGAAGAATGTAGATCAGAAATTTTAATGTAAAGGAGATTTTTAAAATAAAAAATATAGATGAAAATAACTTGTTTGAGGAAGAAGACAAGATAGATGGATTTTTTTTAATTAATATTTTATCTTTAGAGTGGTCAAAGTTTTTGAAAATTAAGAATGAGTTACAGTAAAAGTTCTTTTCAATTTAAATTACTATCTTGATTTTGGGGAAAAGATAAAACTTAATGAACTTTACAATCTTCCAAAATTTTGAAGCAAACAAGCAAATTTTACAATTTTGAAAAAGAATTTAAAATCCTATGTGTTCTCATTGTAATAAGATAATTAATTTTTCCTATATATTATCATTCATTACATTTATGAAGATTTGAGAAAACCTTATATAATATTTTGATATATTATAATTCATATTAATTGAAATATAAAATTAACTAATAATTATTCTAATTTAATTAAAATATTATAATAATTCAACCAATATCTAAAATATAAAATAAATGCAGCACATGAAGTGTCATTTTTATCATTTTTCTCACTAGTATACCTTTTTTTTTTTGAAGATATAAGAGTCGTGTCGTTAAGAAAGTGTTGAAATGATAGCTGGGGTCTGTAAAATGTTCAGTTTTGTGGAACTGGAGTACCACATTACTTCCACAGAAAAACTATAAACTAATAAAATAAAGTTGATTTACTTTTTATGGTTTGATATGTAAACGTTCACCATAAGAGAAACATAGTAACGGAATTAAACATTTTTCAACACTAAATTCGAGAGTAAAATTTTTATCTACAAAAGAGTGAAAATAAGTTTTAGTGAATTTTTTAAATAAAATATATGTATTTATAGGGTTGGAAAATCCTATATTACTTGTGTAGTTTGAATAAATGGAAACAAAATGTTAAAGACATTTAATGATAAAGAACAATAAAAAAAATCCTTCATGCCGTATTCCCTGACATATTTGTGGAGTATGTATACTTGAACAAGTGTTAGTTGTTTAGAAGTTACAAACAAAGCTGATGTTTGAAGTAAGACCAATTCCTTAAAATTTTTTATATACTGTTTGCCTCGTTCAAACACATACCTTTTCTAAGTATTTGTTTTTTCAATGTATCATTTTGCAGGCACCACAAGGTGGATACTACTAAGAGCCAAGAGGCTATTTGACTGAGAAAATCAAGATTCGGATACAAATAAAAAATAAACAGATATGCACTTTCGTGGAAGTGGATATATATATATATACTTCACAACTTGATAGAATTTGACAACAGTGCCAACGGCGAAGCAGAAACAGTCAACATAAGTTGCAGAAACTGAAGTTTTCTAATCAAAGGAATGAGTAATAACCATTCAAAACATGATATATTCTATCAATGAATAAAAAAAAACATGAAAGCTAACCAACCTTGACCTCAAATATGCATATATAAAGCCTCCCACTATGTTGTGCTACACCAAGTTTTCCCATTCATCTGCAATTTCCACCAACCCTTTTGCTTTTGCTCTCAATTTCTACTGAGACTACACCAATACTATTCAAAATCTTGTCTTTCAGAAAACAAGATCCAACCATGTTTAGATCCATGAGTACTCGGAGAGGTCCTGGAAGGTATGAGAGATTAGGTAAAGAATCAGTTACCACTGCACTTTTGAACGAGGGATTCAAGAGGAGCACCAGTTTGCCTTCTTGGGGACCCAACCCTTCACGAAAAATGGCTTTAGGTTCAACCTTTGGGGCCTTCAATCTTCAGAGAAACCCCACAAAGAAGGGAAGTAGCAGTGAAAAGAAGAGTCACCCTCTTCTGAGCTTCTTGGCTCTTCGTAAGAAAAAGAAAACAACAGCAAGGCCTGAATTTGCAAGGTATCTTGAATATCTCAAGGAAGGAGGCATGTGGGATTTGAACTCAAATAAACCTGTCATGCATTACATCTGATTAAGGTTTCAATGCAGAATATCAGTATATTTCGTGTAAGAATTTGTAGAGTCTGGTTACTTTTTGTGTTAGTCATTCATTTGAATCGATTGGGAACATGCAAAGTTCATCGGCCTGTTTTCAATAGGTTCTTGTAATATAAAGATGTTCTTTTTTCTCAGTGATGGATTGGAGATTACATTTATTTTTACTGACTCGGTGTTGATAATGCTTTTGTTTTTAAATGCATTTCTTTTTATTCTATTTGGGTAAACTACCAAATTGCTGATGTCGTAAGGGGCAACTAACCAGTGATTATTTATTTGGGAATAGTGTGAAAATTTATACGACTGGCCATAGTTAATTAAACTATATTAAATTATAATTAACTATATTTTTAATAAACTAAAAAAATTAAACTACTTAATTCAATATCTAACTTATTATTTAAGGGTTTATTTTTAAAAAACTAAACTAATATCAATTAAGTAATAATTGGATTTTGTATTCAAAAGTTAAACCTATTTTAGCTGCAGAAAACAGTAATAAAATATATAATTATAAATCCTTAAACTGTGAAATCGAAAAAAATTGAAAAATGACTGTGTCCCGATCCATATTAAAATATTATGTCTCGTTAATCCTTATTCAGGTATAAAAAAATTAATATATACAATTTATTAAGAAGTAATGTTTATTTAAAACAATAGTATAAAAACTTTAAAATAAAATATAAAGCCAAAGAGTTTACAGTTATTTTACCTGTATTAGTTGACAAAAATACATGAATTAATTAAATTATACATCAAAACATAATTAAATAATTCAACTTTTATTTTAATTATATTAATTGATACTTTTTATTTTAATGTTAAAATAAAAATAACTAAGGATCATACCTAAAAACATATAAAAGTTAAATATTTAAAAATATTAATTTTTATACTGAATCAATATTTTTTAGTCAAAGTGTATTTATGTTTTAGTTAAGTTAAATTAGTTAAGAATGAAATAAAACCACACTGGTGCAGTATTTCCAAAAAGCAGCATTATGTTGCTTTACGTGAACATGAATTTAAATAAATAAAAATAAATATTTATAAGATTGATACTACACTTAATCAGGTTAGGTTTTTTGTATAGTTATCCACCTAACTTACATTATAAGACAAAATGAAAATGGAGGAAAATCGTAGAAGTAAAAATCCAATTTTCAACTAATTGTACTAAAAATATAATAAGTTTAGTTTTTTTAAATTGAACTAAATAATAGTATAATTAATTTTTATTAAAATAGATTGTTTTTTAATATAAAATAGTACAATTAACTATAGTTTAGTATAATTAAGTTATTTTTTCAATCCTAAAAATTTCCATGCATTTGAAATGTTATATATGAGTGTTTGATTATATTTATTTTATGTAAATTTTGGTTTTATGATATTGTTAAGTTGAACTACTCAACTAATGACCAAAAGGAGCAAAACCCATGAATGAAGATGAAGACCCAAGGAGGAGAAGGGAGAGCTTTTTACCATCTAAAGTAGTCTTCAAGAGCTTCTCTCCAGGATCCTAGATGATTTATATTTCTGAAAATTGAAAAAGATCCTGAAATTCTTGTGAAAACATGTTTAGATAGCCAATTTCATGTACTAGGTCCGACATTCTTGCCCAACGCCTCATTCTCGCTCAACGAGACCTAAAAATTGAGGCTTTGACTTGTAACTTGATGGGCGAATTGTCATAGCTCGCTGAGCGAATTGGGATATCTCCTTAGACGACTTAGTTTTGCTTATTGGTAGAGGTGGACAAAACTAACTGAATTGCACCGAATTATCAATTAACTATATTATATTATACCAAAAATAATGAACCGTTTAGATTAAAAATTAAATTGTACCATTTTATAGTTTAGTTTTAAAAAATTAAACCTCTAAAGTTGAAGTTCAGTTAACTACTCATTAACTTAAAACTACTTCGTTTTATACATTTTACTTGTTTGAGAGTCTCTAAAGTTGCAATTCAGTTTGACTACTGTCGACTCGACAAACTTTGACTAGGGTTGACTTAGTCAAATTTGGTCAATTTTTTACTAGAGCAAACTCGACCGAATTTGAATGATTTTCAATAGGAGCAGATTGAGCCATATTTCGGTTAGAAAAAACATGATCGAGTTTTGGTTGTGGTTGACTTGATCGAATTCGAAAAATTTTAGGTCAGGACCCACTCAATTGAATTCAACCGAATATTGGTCAAGTTTGACTTGATCTAGTTTCGACAGTGGCTGTCCTAGCCGAATTCGGTCGATTTTTTTACTAAGGTTGACATGACCAAATTTTGGTCGAGACTGACTCTAGCGACTTTTGGTTGTGGTCATCCTAACCAAATTTGCCTGATTTTTGGTCGGGGTGGACTCGGCCGAATTTCAGTCCTTACTGATTTTTGGTGAGGTCGTTCTCGCTAAATTGAACAAATTTTCAATCAAGGCTGACTCGTCTAAATTCATGCGAATTTTGATAAGGATTGACTCAATCGAGGTTTGACTGTGGACATCTCGACCGAATTTGATCAAATATTGGCTTAGACCCATCTCAACATTTTGGCACATTTGGTCCGTCTCAACATTTGGCCTGAATGGGATCATCTCAATCGTTGGCTCAACATGACTCATCTCAACCTTTAGCCCGACCAGGCCTGTCTAGAACTTTGGCCCATGTCGGTCGTTCTTGATCTTCGATCATTCTTTATTTGTCTCGACCTTGGGTTTAGCTTGATCCTTCTCAATATTTTGTTCGAGCAGGCTCTTCTTAACTTTTGGCATGTCTTGTCTCAAATTTGGGTAACTTGACCTTCGGTCCGACCCAATTCGTCTCGACCTTTGGCTTATTCTAGCCTTTCTCAAAGTTGTGTTGTGTGTCAAAGTATAAAATAACTTTTAGTGCAGTGTAGTTTGGTAGAACAAAACAATTGTTTAGTTCAATTCGTTCAAACTAATTTTTAGTTTAGTTCACGCAAATTAGTTTTTTATTTAGTGCAGTTTTTAGTTTTGTATTTCACTACAGTTCATTTTGCCCATCTTACTTATTAGTTGACTTGGAACAATCTTAGACAACATACTTGATTGAATTATAATTGAGTGATAATTTTTGATGTATATTTTAATCTTATGAAATTTTCTGCTTATCTACAAAATAATCCACTAATAAAAACAAAATACTTTTTTTTCAAAATTATTTAATAAAATTTTAATTATTTAAAAAATAATAACAAAAATACCAATAAAAAATAAAAATAAGTATAATAAAAACACTCATAATGACAATCATAAGAGATTTTAAATATATTGTATTAATTCAACTTACTAATTCTTTTTAGGAAATTAAGAAAGTTTTCAAAATTAGATATCATTATGAAAAATAATGTAAATCAATTGGCTATTATTATTGAAGTATTATATAAGAAAAAGATAAGGACACATTTTTAATAAATTAACTTATTTCAATCATCGTGGAAGAAAAATTATATATATATATATATATATATATATATATATATATATATATATATATATATATATATTAGTGATAAAATATAATGATAATTTGACACTAAATTTTTTTTTCTAAATAATGATTAATTTTTATAAAAAAAAATAATTAATTACTATAATAATACATTTAGATATTAATTTATAAATTAAAAATTATTGATAATTAAAATAATTTTTATTATAAATAAAAATTATAATGATATGTGAATTTGGTATTTAAATTAATCATTAATATTAATATCAAAATTTTAAGTAAAAAAAGAATTGATTTCTAAATTAATATTTAATTAATTAATCAGAGATTGAGTCTTGAAAAATTCATAAAAAAGAATTTAAAATAATAAGGAACTTGGGAAGGGTAATTTTTATTAATCCATTTATAGGCAGAAATACCTGTCGAGAATCATATATCCCCTTTCAAATGCATAGCACATATTAAAATGATAAATAAACTAATAAGAAGAAAAAAAATACAAGAATAAAGTTCATAAAATATTTAAAAATATATAATACTGCCTTATCATTAAAGACAATTTTAGAAGTAAATATAAATTATAACAAATTTAATGCTAATAATGAAGTTAACTAGGATCTACACTTGCTGTGAAGTACAAATTTTGATACATTTAAGAGTATAACATCCACGAAACTACAGGGTATAAGTTGATATTAGGAGTCAAATTATAATATGTACTTTCGTGGAAAGTGATACATATTTCGGAAAAATTGAAGTTATGGGACGCCAAAACAGTCAACAAAAGTTGCACAACAACCTGAATGTTTTCAAATCACATGGGCGTAGTAAACATCCAAAACGTGATTATTGTAATATTGCTGAATATAAAATCATGAAGGACCAAACTGCTAGCTATCCAAACTTGACTTACAGGTGCGTATATAAAGCCACCCACTCTGTTGTTCTTACTCCAACTTTTCTCAGCTACCATTTCCACCAACCCTTTTGCTCTCACTTTCTACTGAGACTACACCAATATTACTCAAAATCTTGTCTTTCAGAAAACAAGATCCAACCATGTTTAGATCCATGAGTACTCGGAGAGGTCCTGGGAGGTATGAGAGATTAGGTAAAGAATCAGTTTCCACTGCACTTTTGAACGAGGGGTTCAAGAGGAGCACCAGTTTGCCTTCTTGGGGATCCAACCCTTCAAGAAAAGTAGCTTTGGGTTCAACCTTTGGGGACTTCAATCTTCAGAGAAACCCCACAAAGAAGGGAAGCAGCAGTGAAAAGAAGAGTCACCCTCTTCTGAGCTTCTTGGCTCTTCGTAGGAAAAAGAAAACAACGGCAAGGCCTGAATTTGCAAGGTATCTTGAATATCTCAAGGAAGGAGGCATGTGGGATTTGAACTCCAATAAACCTGTCATGCATTACGTTTGATTCAGGTTTCAATGCAGAATATTAGTATATTTCGTGTAAGAATTCGTAGAGTCTGGTTACATTTGAATCGATTGGGAACATGTAAAGTTCATCAGCTTGTTTTCAATAGGTTCTCGTATAATATAAAGATGTTATTTTTTCTCTGTGGGTTGGAGATGTTAATAGAACAAAAATATTCTTTTATACTCACTTGTTATAAAATGATGTCTGTGCTTCAATTTTATTTTTTATCAGAAAAATAAATATATTAAATAAACATAATTGGATTGCCTCGATCTATGAAAAAAAAGAACAATATAACAAATTCTCTTGATGGGTTGTCATCATTTAACAAACTTAGTGAAGATTAAAATTTACATAGTTCATATTCTATAACGATTCAAAAGTATTTATTCAAAAGATCATATCTCCATTTGTATTCAAATCAGTTTTTTTTTTCATCTTAGACTTTGTGATTTCCGGTGGAACATAAAAAAAAAAAAATCTAATAACAATGAAACACGACCAAGAATCTCACAATAAAAAAGTCACAACATCAAACAAAACAAAAGGCATAAAGACATATATTGATGACAGTCAGTGATTATAATTTTCAAACGTGTTTAAAAGATCAAAGAAGTTTTAGATGTTAAAATTAAAGTGATTTTAGACATGTGATTTGATATAAGCATCACTCAGAATACTGAAAAAAGCTTTTGAATTCTTATTTGTGATCCAACCTAAGCCTATGTTGTAATTTGTGTTAAAATATTTTCTCAAATTTACTTTTGCATTTCTAAATATGATATTGTTCATCTTTTCAAATACTCCAAATTGTTGTCACCTACATACATCTCCAAACAACATTGCATCTTGTACTCAATCCTAGGTGTTCGATTGAGAGAAAATGAATATCTAAAGAATATGATGTCTTGTTTTTATAGGCAGCTTTATGTTTTTTATTCTATTTTGGTTAAATTACGACACTTATAGTTGATGTCGTTAGTTGCAACTGATTATAACTAGCGATTTCAGCAAAAACTAAAACCATTCCATGTCTTTTGAATGTTATATTTGTTTCACTATTTTGTTGCATGTTAAATTATTTTTGTGAAGTTATTTCGTTGAACTTCTCATGTAACTCTCAAATTGGGATCATGTAACTATCGAATTAGGAACAAAATTTTCTAATTTAAGATTTTGTGATTAGCTTTCTTTGACAGCTTGAATTCAAAATTCGAAGAGCACTAATATTCTGATATTAAAAGAATAAATAATAATAAAAAGTTTAAACATGTTTTTAATTCTTAACTTTTAATGAAAAATTAGAATTTATTTATATTCTGAATTTTGCTTCGTTTTAAACTTTCAAAATAAATAGACATAGTCTTTTAATTTAATTGTACATTAAATTTTTTTGACACTAAATTACGTTAATTATTTTTTCACATATTAAATTACATTAAATACAATATTATAAATATTGTGAGGCTAATATTATAAGTATTATGATGAAAGTATATTTTTATTCTTTGAACTATTAAAAAGTTGATGTAAAATTTCTCCCTATAATCTAATAACGAATGAAATACATCATCCAAATATAATTTTTTATTAACTTTTAAGTGATGTTAGACACGTCTACTAAAAGATAATGTTGTTTGCTTTTGATGATGTATTTTATGTCTTATGAAAGTAAGAGAATGAGTTTTATATTACTTTTTCAATACGAATTTGTACCAGAGGTGCCGGATGCCGTACGGAAGGACGCCCACATAGACGGTGTCATATGTACCGATAGAGGACGTCTACCCAAAGTAGAACGTCCGCCCGAGGCTTGACGTCCGTGCAAGGTAAAATGTCCGCCCCGGGGGCTGGACCGAACGAGCGGCCAGTCATTTGAGAAGTGGACGTCCGCCTAAGTTGGCGTGTCCGCCCAATAATCCGGACGTCCGCCAAACAGTCTGGACCGAGCGTCCTTAGGAACCGGACGTCCGTCATCCGCCAGTCCGCCCAATAATCTGGTACGCATTCACGAGCCGGACGCTCGCCCAAGGATTGTACGTCCGCCCAAGAGCTGGACGTCCGCCCAAGGAGTGGACGACCGCCCAAGAGCGGGACGTCCGCCCAAAGAGTGGACGACCGCCCAAGAGCTGGACGCCCGCCCAAGGATTGTACGTCCGCCCAAGAGCTGGACGTCCGCCCAAGGAGTGGACGACCGCCCAAAGAGTGGACGACCGCCCAAGAGCTGGACGTCCGCCCAAGGAGTGGACGACCGCCCAAGGAA
The DNA here is from genome assembly GCF_029865625.1 of Vigna umbellata. Lineage (NCBI taxonomy): Eukaryota > Viridiplantae > Streptophyta > Magnoliopsida > Fabales > Fabaceae > Vigna > Vigna umbellata. The sequence continues at coordinate 87,556,398 of NC_142165.1, read as the reverse complement.
TGGAGGACCGCCCAAGAGCTGGACGTCCGCCCAAGGATTGGACGTCCGCCCGAGAGCTGGACGCCCACCTAGGGTAACATCCCTGACCGACCATCATTCCCAACCGACGCACGTTGCTGATTACACGGTTAAATGCTAATGACACATTAAAGTCCTTAACGAAGATTAAGGTATTATTGGGCCGTCCCCAGGCCCCCAAAAGGTAAAAGCCCATTACAACTCACTATAAATAAAGGCCTCAGGTATGAACTCTAACCAACTCGAATAAGGATGCATACATGCATCACGATCGCTCTGTCATATTACTGACTTGAGCGTCGGAGTGCCTTTAGCAGGTACCCGGCCCCTCCCCAACTGGGAGTGTGGAGCAGCGCTAAGTACGGAAGGACGCCCGTCCAGCTTGGAGCAGGGAACGAAGGACCATCCGCTAGGAGAGGAGGACGTCCGCCCGGTTTGGAGCGTGGAGCGAGCGTCCGGATTGGAGGACGTCCGCCCGGCTTGGAGTAGAGAGCGAGCGTCCGGATTGGAGGACGTCCGCCCGGCTTGGAGCAAAGAGAGAGCGCCTGGATTGGAGGACGTCCGCCCGGTTTGGAGCGCCATGGAACAGCGATCGTCCATCTTGGTGCCGCCCGTCAATGCAGCTAGCCCCGGTTCGTAGGATTCAGCAGTGTCCGCCCGGTCCATGTATCTTCGCCGCCCGCCCGTTCGTCTTCAACAGTAAGTTTGTGTGTTTTTACAGGGTCCGCCCGGACTCAGCAGAAACATTTGGCGCCCACCGTGGGGCCGTGTGACTTCAGTTACCCAGTGGTGACCACGAGATATGAGCAACCGGCCCCCATTCTCGGCCGTCCGACCTCAAGTTTTAGCCGTTCGGCCTCAACCTTAGCTAAAGTTGACATCCGCAGTCCGGCCCTTTGGCCGCCAAGGTACGTACTCTAAATTGTACCAATTGGCCTTTCAGACCCGCTCGGCCTCAACATATTATTGGCCGCTCGGCCTCAACATCTATTTGGCCGCTCGGCCTCAATATCTATTGGCCGCTCGGCCTCAACATATTATTGGCCGCTCGGCCTCAACATGTATTTGGCCGCTCGGCCTCAATATCTATTGGCCGCTCGACCTCAACATATTATTGGCCGCTCGGCCTCAACATCTATTTGGCCGCTCGGCCTCAACATCTATCGGTCGTTCGTCCTCAACATATTATTGGTCGCTCGGCCTCAACATGTATTTGGCCGCTCGGCCTCAATATCTATTGGCCGCTCGGCCTCAACATATTATTGGTCGCTCGGCCTCAACATCTATTTGGCCGCTCGGCCTCAACATCTATCGGCCGTTCGTCCTCAACATATTATCGGCCCGCTCGGCCCCAGCGTATTATTGACCGTTCGGCCTCAACCTATCCTTGGTCGTTCGGCCTCAGCGTGATCGCGGCCGTTCGGCCTCCACATTTAAGAACGTTCGGTCTCAGCATAGTCTCGGCCGTTCGTCCTCAACATTTAAGACCGTACGGCCTCAGCATAGTCTCGGCCGTTCGGCCTCAACCTAGTCTCGGCCATTTGGTCATAGCATATTTTCGGCCTTACAAGGTACGGACACATCTTTCTTTAAACTTGAAATTCGCTATGTTCCCTTCATGGTGCAGGTAACCGGCAACAATGGCGACGAAGGGAAAGGACGTCCGCCCTACCAAACCCAAGCTGGTGAAAAAGAGCGTTCCAAAGAGAACGACTCTCAGCTTGGTTGGGCGACGAAGCGAAGGGACGTCCGCCCTACCAAACCCAAGCTGGTGAAAAAGAGCGTTCCAAAGAGAACGACTCTCAGCTTGGTTGGGCGACGAAGCGAAGGGACGTCCGCCCTACCAAACCCAAGCTGGTGAAAAAGAGCGTTCCAAAGAGAACGACTCTCAGCTTGGTTGGGCAACGAAGCGAAGGACCGTCCGCCCTACCAAACCCAAGCTGGTGAAAAAGAGCGTTCCAAAGAGAACGACTCTCAGCTTGGTTGGGCAACGAAGCGAAGGACCGAAGAGCCGGCCGCCCATAACTTAGCCGAATCTGGCATTCAGTGATGACCGGCCGCCCATAACTTAGCAAAATCTGGCACTCAGCAATGACCGGCCGCCCATAACTTAGCCAAATCTGGCATTCAGCAATAACCGGCCGTCCGTAACTTAGCCAAATCTGGCATTTATCATCATTGACCGGCCGCCCATAACTTAGCCAAATCTGGCACTCAGCGATGACCGGCCGCCCATAACTTAGCCGAATCTGGCATTCAGTGATGACCGGCCGCCCATAACTTAGCCAAATCTGGCACTCAGCAATGACCGGCCGCCCATAACTTAGCCGAATCTGGCATTCAGCGATGACCGGCCGCCCATAACTTAGCCGAATCTGGCATTCAGCGATGACCGGCCGCCCATAACTTAGCCAAATCTGGCATTCAGCAATAACCGGCCGTCCGTAACTTAGCCAAATCTGGCATTCAGCAGTCAACCGTCCGGCCATTTGTCCTCCAGGGTACGCCAAGTCGACCTCCACGAGGACCCCGCAATTCGGAGGCCATCTAGAAAATCCCTTCGCACAATAAAATTATGCTCGGGCTTGGGGGGCTTATGTAATAACAGGACCTCCCGGCATAGGACGAGCATCCAGCCATGTGGACGACCGCCCAAGATGGAACGCCCGTCCAATGTGGCGAGCGTCCAACGACGTCCGCCCAAGATGGCATGCCCGTCCAAAATGACAAGCGTCCGCCCAAGATGACGAGCGTCCAGCCAACCAAGACAGGACGTCATCCCAAAGAGGGGCCGTCCGCCCAAAGATGGAATTCAGGACGAGCGTCTAGATATTTGGACGTCCGCCCAAGATGGAACGCCCGTCCAATGTGGCGAGCGTCCAGCCAACCAAGGCAGAACGTATGTACCAGGGAGTGCAAAGCGTCACCTAAATGGCCAAATGCCCATCCGCCAACCGGGTAGAACCCCTGTGTGTAAGAGAAAATTTGAAGAACTCACATGGAATTTTATCACCACAAGATAGCACCGCACTCTCTACACTCACAAAAAGTGTTCTTCAGGAAAATGCCGAGGGACGAAACGTCTGGGAAATATGTATGACCATGGCGTCAAATCTTCTCTTGTTTTAGATGATTATTCATAATCCTACGCACACTACGTGCACTAGGACTTGGGGGGCTTATGTACCAGAGGTGCCGGATGCCGTACGGAAGGACGCCCACATAGACGGCGCCATATGTACCGATAGAGGACGTCTACCCAAAGTAGAACGTCCGCCCGAGGCTTGACGTCCGTGCAAGGTAAAATGTCCGCCCCGGAGGCTGGACCGAACGAGCGGCCAGCCATTTGAGAAGTGGACGTCCGCCTAAGTTGGCGTGTCCGCCCAATAATCCGGACGTCCGCCAAACAGTCTGGACCGAGCGTCCTTAGGAACCGGACGTCCGTCCAAGGACGTCCGTCATCCGCCAGTACGCCCAATAATCTGGTACGCATTCACGAGCCGGACGCTCGCCCAAGGATTGTACGTCCGCCCAAGAGCTGGACGTCCGCCCAAGGAGTGGACGACCGCCCAAGAGCGGGACGTCCGCCCAAAGAGTGGACGACCGCCCAAGAGCTGGACGCCCGCCCAAGGATTGTACGTCCGCCCAAGAGCTGGACGTCCGCCCAAGGAGTGGACGACCGCCCAAGAGCTGGACGTCCGCCCAAAGAGTGGACGACCGCCCAAGAGCTGGACGTCCGCCCAAGGAGTGGACGACCGCCCAAGGAATGGAGGACCGCCCAAGAGCTGGACGTCCGCCCAAGGATTGGACGTCCGCCCGAGAGCTGGACGCCCACCTAGGGTAACATCCCTGACCGACCATCATTCCCAACCGACGCACGTTGCTGATTACACGGTTAAATGCTAATGACACATTAAAGTCCTTAACGAAGATTAAGGTATTATTGGGCCGTCCCCAGGCCCCCAAAAGGTAAAAGCCCATTACAACTCACTATAAATAAAGGCCTCAGGTATGAACTCTAACCAACTCGAATAAGGATGCATACATGCATCACGATCGCTCTGTCATATTACTGACTTGAGCGTCGGAGTGCCTTTAGCAGGTACCCGGCCCCTCCCCAACTGGGAGTGTGGAGCAGCGCTAAGTACGGAAGGACGCCCGTCCAGCTTGGAGCAGGGAACGAAGGACCATCCGCCAGGAGAGGAGGACGTCCGCCCGGTTTGGAGCGTGGAGCGAGCGTCCGGATTGGAGGACGTCCGCCCGGCTTGGAGTAGAGAGCGAGCGTCCGGATTGGAGGACGTCCACCCGGCTTGGAGCAAAGAGAGAGCGCCTGGATTGGAGGACGTCCGCCCGGTTTGGAGCGCCATGGAACAGCGATCGTCCATCTTGGTGCCGCCCGTCAATGCAGCTAGCCCCGGTTCGTAGGATTCAGCAGTGTTCGCCCGGTCCATGTATCTTCGCCGCCCGCCCGTTCGTCTTCAACAGTAAGTTTGTGTGTTTTTACAGGGTCCGCCCGGACTCAGCAGAAACAGAATTCAAATTTTAGATGTAAGTTTGAAGACTAAAACCGAACTTAACCTTAAATATTATTGTTTTATATTAGTTTTAAATTATGTAAAGATAAAAATGCAACAATTAATTTTCAATATTACAAATATTACTTCTAAAAACATAAAATATGTTTTATGATTTGTTTTTCTTAAAATCTCTTTTTATAATATTAAAAAATATATTTTCTAATCATTAAAAAATTAACATATAAAAATAACTTATGAACATCTAAATAAAGTATAATTATTTTTAATAAAAAAAATGCAACATGAAGAGTAACTATTGAACGAAAATTGAAATAATATATATTAATATGTTATGTATATTAATAAGAAGTATATTAATAATGTATATTACAAATTTAATTCTATTAATTTGAAATATTTCTTATCACCTTAATTATATTACTTAATATTCAATATAAAAAATAAAATGCTTAGTAATAAAGGCTACATGTGGTTAAAAACATTTTAATTTAAAGTTAATAAATATTTCTATGTAAAAGAGTTATATTTATTTGAACTAAAAATATATTAAAATTATATATATATATATATATTGTTATAGCTTAATAAATATTTGTTAAATTTGATTAAATAAAAGAAATGAATAGCAAAAAGGAGAAAAGCAAATTTCGTGCATGAGGAAGTTATGCAAACCTAAATTAAAATTCCAGTTTATTGACCTTATTGACAGTGATATTAAAACTGCAACGTGTTGTTGGAGCAATTGAACAGAAATCAAAGGAAGACTTGTCTTAAAGAATGAAGGAGAGACCGTGACAAACCACTCTTCCCTATCATTGTTGTTTCTCTTGCAAGCAATCTTCTTTCCCTTCTCATAGAGCCAAACAAAAAAACCATTCAAACATCTTCGTGTTCATTAAAAGTCAATGTTTGTTGCAGAATATTATATTCAATACTTATTTTTCATGCAGTGAGAATAGCCCGGGCCCATTATAATGAAAATGTATAATGAATACTTATTTCTTGAATATCACATGTATTAAATTAAGTTATTTTAGATATTCAGAGTTAATTTGAATAATACCTAATAAAGTGATAAGATTAAAAATAAATAATTTTGTAATATTTAAACAATGAAATAAATAAATATAAGGATAATAGAGAAGAAGAATAATTTGAGAGAGGATATTGGCACCCAAAAATTAGGTAAAAAAATGGGAAATGAATTAGGGCAAGGAAAGGAAAGGTCGGGTTGAAGGTTGAAATTGATTCCAGAGGTGTGGGAAGTGTGTTCTTCTAACAACCAAAAAATTAAAATATATCCAAAATATGTGCAGCTTCTCACGCCTCTCATTTCAGGGGCTGTCTCCTTCTCCTTCCTTCTAATCACTTAGTTCTTTTCACTTCACCCTTTTCCTCCTCTTCCTTTCTCCTTCTTCTTCGCTCTCAAGGTTTGTTTCTTCTTCTATTCACCTTTCTGATTTTCTCCTCAATTTTGTAGGAAATGGAAAAATAAAAAACAGAGAGAAAAACTGTTGTACCGATTTCGATTTTTATTTCTTCTACAGTGAAATAGCAATTCGGATTCCGGTATTTGAATTCCGTTTTTTAGGTCTCAGGCTACATTGATTTCCTTTGAGTTTTTCCCCTCTATAGTTATTATTGTTTAGGATTTCTTTTACTTTCTCTTTCATCGATTTTTTCCTTTTTCTTTTGGAACAAGAAAATTATTTTTAGGTTACAATTGTGGGAGCGTTTCTTTCTGTTTTTGGTGTATTTTAAGGACAGTATAAGGCGTTATATTAGGTTAGGGATTCTGCGTTTGTTTGATCTTTTTGCTGCTTGGATTTTAATTTCTTTGCGTACGCTGCTGTCGATTATTTTAATTTCTATGGATTAGATTAAATTATGCTTATTTGAAAATTGTGTAAGGTCATGATTATTATTATTCCTGTTCTAACGTCTGTTTCTTGGTCGGTTTGATATGATTTTGTACAGCCATGCCGACCTTTACTGCCATAGCATTTGATAGGTTGATAGAGCCTGGAGCCTCGAAACCTTCTTATAAATCTGCTCCGGTGCCGATGCCTGTCCCAAAGAAGCTCCAGAGGCGGAGTAGTGAACCGGCAGTAACGAAGAAGCCCGCTCCTCGTCCTCAATTAAAGCCAGCACTCTATGCCACACCTGAGGTGACGCCGCTTCCAGATGCACCCTCTTCATTCCCTCCTTCTCCGTACATTGTGAATCACAAACGCCGAGGCCCACGCCTCATGAAAAGTTCTTCTGAGGCCAATGTACAGGCCAAGCAGAAGGATCTTGATGATGCGAATGCTAATGGTAAGAGCAATGATTCTGTGGTTGCCTGCTCTGACGGTGATCTCCAAGTCACTACTTCTGCAAACCCCGAACCTGTTACTGTTAAGGAGGTGCTGGTGAATGGAGTACATGATACCGGCCTTAGTAGCAACAATAATGGTGACCTTGGGCACAGACAAAGGGAAAGTGAAAGTAGTGGCGTTCTTAATGGATCACGTATGGAAAAGGTAGTGGCATCAAATTTGGAAAGAGCTGGTGAGTGTGAAGACTTTTTTGATCCACATGATTCAATGAGTATAAAAAGTTGCACAGATGGTGAGGATACAGGCATGGAACAAGCTATGAAACGGGCAGAATTTTTTGATGCTTGGGAAGGTAAGTTGAGCTAGTTTTACTGACAATTATTTCTTTGGAACTGATTCTAGCATGTAGGCAAATACAACCATAGAGGGGTGTGCTGTCCTATAGAGTTTGAAGTCGGGTGTAATGTATAGGGTCATTTTGCTTTTCATTTTATTACTGTTTTTATTATAATAACTTTTGTTTTCCGTTTTTCCATATTTTCTTCATGTTACTATTGTGGTCATTGCTGCAGTGATAAAATGATATCCTAGTTTGTCCATCGATTGATCTGTTTTAGTGCATAGTTGGAATGATGATTAAATGTGAGGAAGGGCATCATCAGTATATGTCTTGAAAGTATTTCATGATATAAATTATCTTGGCTCTTTTCTTCCTGTAGAACTCTCGTCTGACAGTGGGACTCAAAATTTTCAACATGACATTGAAGCTGATTTGCGTGAGATAAGGTTGAGTCTATTGATGGAGATTGAGAAGAGGAAACAAGTTGAAGAATCCCTTAACAGCATGCAAAGCCAGTGGGAGAAACTTAGACAAGGGTTATCGCATGTGGGAATTGTTTTGCCTGCTGACCTTACTACTGAGGGTGGGCAGCTGAGTTCTGATCCTATGGAAGATGTATTTCAGCAACTTTACATTACTAGGTTTATATCAAACAGCATTGGGAGAGGGATTGCCAGGGCAGAAGTGGAGATGGAGATGGAAGCTCAATTAGAGTTGAAGAATTTTGAGATTGCTCGACTATTGGAAAGACTCCACTGTTATGAGACCATGAATAAGGAGATGTCTCAGAGGAACCAGGAAGCAGTAGGTGAGATTTATGTCATATTTTTGTCTCCAAGTGTATTAATATCACGCTTATACTTCTATCTTAAACTGAATATAACTATTTTGCCGTTAATGTTTGATAGATGTACATTTTGCTTAAAGCTATAATTGGTTTGATTTGTCATTTTATTTTTCCTCCAAACAAGTCTCTCGCTTTCCTTTTCACATGACACAAATATTTGTTTAGAGATGGTTGAATAAAAACCAGGTTTTGGGCATAGTATCTGCTTTTTATGGTCCTTGAATGGGAATGTGGTTCATAGTTTTATCGATAAGAGTAATAGAGTCCTATGTCCATAACTGGGCCTTCTGTATGATAATGTAAAAAAGTAAGATGTTAGGCTGTTTGGTGGCTTAATAATGTTGATATGGGCTATATACACACAAAACCTCCAAGACGAGAGAATTACTGGGAGAAAAGGAAAGGTTACAGAAAGAATTTATTATTATTGTCTAGTGAAGATCAATTGAACAGTTATGAATTGTGACGATATTATACGTGCTCATATCTTATGCTTTGTTAGTGTGATTGCAATATACAAGTGTTTTGTACTTGCAATATACATACCGGTGATGCCTACCCATTTTAAGTTATAGCTGATCTGGTCCAAAACTATTTTTATTTAGTGGTCAACTGTCCCGCAATGGCAGAATTTCCTTAATGGGTATGCAATGCGATGAACTTTTTTGCTTAAGGCTTGCACAAGCACGCATTCATAGTGACTTATTTTCATGCAACTGGGAAAATTCCTGTTTTTCTTTCGGTACCGTGTTCATCCTAAAATATATGCGGTATTTTGCTAGGCTTGTGTCATCTGTTATTCTGTTTCATTTATGTTATTTCTGTCTTGTTTAGAGATGGCGCGGCGTGAGAGACAAAGGAGGAGTAGGAGGCTGAGATGGATTTGGGGCTCCATCACTACCACGCTTGTACTTGGTACTGCAGCAATAGCATGGTCCTATCTTCCGGTGGGTAGAGGATCAACTTCTGCAGCTCATGATCCGGTTCCTGAACATGATGATGCAGCCAACTAATATACCATGTATACCATCATACTAACTTCATTGCCGAGTTATGGTATAGGAGGAGAATAAAAGTTATACGTGCTTCTGTGTGGCTAACATATCTCTTGATCATTACAATTTTGCAGCGTCCGGAGTATGTGCATAATTTATTTAACATGTCCCTATTACTGGAATGTCTAGCCAGTAGATTAGTAAAAGGGTTCAGTCTGAGTTGATGAAAATAATAATACACCATAATTTCCTATGGATATTCTGGGGTGCAAAGTATTCTTTTCACCCGCTACATTATCACAGAGCATATTTTTAATTAATTCTTTATGCTTGCTGCTCCAAGCATTTTGACACCACTGAAGAAATTTGATACATGATAAGAGCATGCCAAGGGTGGGTGAGGAGGGTTTATTATTTTTCGGTTAGCGCTTGAAATAAAATATTGGTTATTGTAATTTTTCCATGACCTATATTGGCTTTGTTTATGTAGCAGATTACGTTATCCTGAGTGGATGCTGCTTATATATTTATGTGTATGTTAGTTAGGTGTTAGATATATTTTTACTTGGGAGAAAAGTCTTTCTCAATTTTGGTAAGATTAAAAAGTAAGAGTGGCTATTGTTAGTCTAAAGTTAAATTTGTGAGGTTAACCTAAATGAACGGTAGATGTACTCAAACTCCGATAAATGTTGTATTTTGTAAAACGGGGTTTTAAACTATTCTCTTAAATTATTTAAGAAATTTAGGTTTTACTTTTGTTTAATAAATTGTATTATTGATTTTGTAATTTATAAATAATTTTTAATTAATAATAGAAAATGTATTAGAAAATTCTTGCTAACTCTTCTCTTTATTCATTGGCTTTACCTAAACTAACTACTACTCCAAAATGACTGCAATTCATTTATTGATTATTTTCTTATGAAAAGTTTATTTAAATCTTACATTACTTTTTTATTAAATAGATCAGCAATACGTTGCAATAGGACTGGTCTCAGTCTGGGTAATGCTTACTTGATATTTGTTTTGTTTAAAAACAATTGTCCAGTGGGTTTGTTTTATATATACAAATATTTAATGATACTTGTGAAATATTTTATATTTTATTTTTTAAAATTTTAAATAAAATTGTTAAAAAATAAATTTGTAAAATATAGACTTAGATAAAAAAAATATTTTTTGAAGTAGAACTCAAATCAAATTAATCACTAAAATATTAATGTAAATAAATTTGATCTTTCTAAAAGGTAAAATTAAATTATTTGTCAAAATATAAATTTTAAAAAGTTAATTTTTAAAAGCATAACTTTAATTTCGTAATATTAAATAAAAAATATGTGAAGTCAAATATTAAATAATTATTTTGATTAATATTTTTTCACTAACATTTTATTTTGATAATTTAATTTAAATAATAATATATATATTTTTATTTCTTTTTTGTTAAGGAGGTTTTAAATATGGATATTTAAGATGTTATTTGTAAAAAAAAAAATAAGCTTTTCATTATTGGTCATAAGAGAATGTAATTTCTTTTTTATATTCTCTATGCTGATGATATTTTTTGTTACACACTTCTTCCTTTGTTAGACGTCAAGAAACTTTTTTTCAATGATATATTTCTTTTACTTATTTATGTGTGTCAATTTTTGTCGGAGTTCCTAAGACAATGTTTTCATTCTTTGGTTGATAAGAATTGTGAAACTTACTTTTTTGAAAAGAAAGTTGATTAGTATGATAGGTAAACTTCAGTTAAATTTGGTGATTATTGGCTTGTTATTTTATAACTTTCATGTTTATAAATGACTTATTAAGCTTCTTCTCAATGAATGGTGGATTCAAAATTTTGTTTGCACTGAAGATACACAAAAATGAGAACTACTTACTATTAAATAGTTTATCTTGTTTGGTTATAACGTGGATGGTGGTTTGCATGTTACTAGTATTTAGCTAGAAAATAAAACTTATCTACTACATTTAGCTTAATTAGTAGTTTTCTTATGACAAAATAACTGGGCTTGACTCTTGTGAATTTGACTTCTTAAGTTTAAATATTAAAAATACATATTTTTTAGCTCATCGTCTATGGCAAGATATAAAGGTTGTATATACTATTATTATTGAACATACTTTTTGAACTGCCAATAAGAATAATAGTATTAATCTTCAAAATAATCTTAAAAAGGAAGAAAACGAAGATATGATATAAAAAAAGAAAAGAGATAAATGAATAAAAAGAAAAATAAAAGAATTAGAAAAATGAAAATTTAAAATAATAACATGTAACACTCACAAAAATAACATTATATCAGTTTAACTGAAATATTAACATTATACAATTTTAAATATAATCATAACTCAATTAAATAAAAAGCATTAAATATTTATCTTTGATAACCAAAGTACTAATTAAATAATTTTTTTATATATATAAACTAGCCTAAAAAGTATCATAAAAAGTGTTATTTTCAAATTTTAAATTTTTCTGTTATTTTTGTTGGAAGTTTTATAAATATATATAGGTGCAAACCTCCTTTTATATAATTGAATAAGAATTAGAATTTATTTCTTAACAATTTTTTTTTGTTTACATATAATTATTTTCTTAATTTATCTCCACTCTTTTGACATAAAATAGTCATAATTTTTCGTTTTGTATTTAAGATTATAATAACCAATCGATATTTAATGATATATTATAATTTGTAAACGACAAATACTCTTCATAGAAAAAAAAAAAGAGTTCACCACAAAGGTACTACTATCCTTGGCAGCACTGTTCAAGGCAAATAAGATATTGATGCTTTTCATTTTTTATTTTTTATTATTTTCTTGGCTTGGAGAATATACTATATTTTATAGGAAAATAAAAAACGCTATTTTGATATTTTAAAAAAGGGTTAAATATGTTTTTAGTCCCTAAACTATTGGCCGTTTCTGGTTTTCGTTCCTCTTCCAAAGTAAGGTACGATTTGGTCCTCATTCTTTAGAAAAACGTTCGTTTTAGTCCTCAAAATTTTGTTTTTAGTCCTCGTTTTAGTCCTCAAAACGTTCGTTTTTTCGACTAAAACGAACGTTTTTTAAAGATTGAGGACCAAATCGTACCTTAGTTTGGAAGAGGGACGAAAACCAGAAACGGTCAATAGTTTAGGGACTAAAAACATATTTAACCCTTTAAAAAATTCTACATATATAGGAATACAATAGAGATCCATTACAAGCGCTCACCAAGAGAAACGACGTCGTGGTAAGAAAAGTGGTTAATAGTTAATAGTTAATTTTATCCTCTAAGTTGGATAAAAAGAAGTAGCGGAGCGGAGCAGAGACATTGGCAATGGAGAAGCTGGCTTCTTCAACTGCAACTGTTCCCACGCAACACTTCCTCTTTCAACTTCAACACTCTCTCTTTCCCGTTTGCGCCTTCGCTACCTCTCACCGGAACCGCACCGAATCCCTCTCCCACCTCTCTTCCAGAACCAGACACCGTCGCTTCCAATCATTCCACTCCAAACAAGACCAGCTCTGGGTCGGCGAAGAAGAATTGCAACTACAATTAAAGGAAGCAGTAGAAGACGAAGGAGATTCGTATTTGGACGATGATGACTCGTCTTTCTTGTCCCTCAGCGACAAGCCCGACCGGAACATGGCCTTGCTCGACGATTACGAGACCGAGGAGCTCGACTTCGATACCGGTCCCGACCATCGGAGCGGTCAGTGTTTCGCATTAGGGTTTTTTGAATTTATTTTGCTTCGTTCAGAAAGGAGTTTCATCAAGAATCTTCCTGATACACTCTTTCTACATGATATCGGATAAATTTAAGTGAAATTTACCAAGTTTGGAGAGGCTGCTTGAATGATGACCTGGACTTAATGAAATTGATAGAATTTCCAATAAGTTTCAACCGTGATAGAGAGTGCGTCAAAAGGATTATGTTTGGACAGGGTTCAAAAACATGTTTGAAAATCTAAAATGCCTGATATGTGGCTTTAGAGTTGGTTCATGCTTTTACATTTCTTCAAATGCAGGATATGTGGCGTTACTTGGGAAGCCAAATGTTGGAAAGAGTACACTGGCGAACCAAATGCTTGGCCAAAAGTTGTCAATAGTTACTGATAAACCTCAAACAACCCGGCATCGAATTCTGTGTATATGTTCTGGCACGGATTACCAGGTTTTAATCTTATTATTGGTTCTTACTTCGTCTGTTTGGTTTTGTCAGCTTGTCTAGTTGGTTACTTGCTCCTGATGTGGTGTGTGGGCGGTAAAAGTTGTTATGCCTGTTTTTGTTATTTCTTAAATGTGGGATAATACTTATTTGGGTTCAGGTTGGACCATCCAAAATCATATTTGGAGCATATTTTTGAGTTGATGATTTATTTCATTCCAAAATCAAAGTGATCTTTCACTTCATATATCATGCTCAATGCTGTCCACATTTCAAAGAGCGTCATTGGCTTCTTATTGTGGGAACTTTTCTTAGTTAAATCATTAACTAGAAAAGAGACATCCAATTACATGAATGCTAGTTTTCTTGGATGTTTGTCATCCTAGCTTTAGATTAAGTAACGAGTAACAACATTCTAATCCTAGTGCCTTTTTTAGAGATAAATTATCTCTCATATTGACATTTCAACTGTTAAACTGAAACTAAAAGACGTGGGGGTAATTTAAATTAATAAATTGTTCTCTTTTAACATTATACTAAAACACAAGCTCAACATTATACTAAAAGATGTTATTTTTGAGTCATGTTAATACTGAATTTGCAATCTTATTGGATGTACACCTGAATTTATATTTTTTTCATTTTCTGACCTTAGAATCTGTTGCAGATGATACTTTATGACACACCTGGTGTTCTACAGAAGGAAATGCACATGTTAGACTCAATGATGATGAAAAATGTTCGCAGTGCAGCAGTTAATGCTGACTGTGTGTTGGTTCTTGTGGACGCACGTAAAGCTCCCGAAAAAGTAAAGATCTTCCTTTACAAGAATATTTTAGTTTTATTTTCTTTCCTGCTTTTCCAAATTGCTTCCTATCTCTAGATTGATGGATTGTTGGAAGAAGGAGTAGGAGACCTCAAAGATAAACCACCCACTCTATTGATTATAAACAAGAAGGACCTTGTTAAACCTGGGGAACTTGCAAAGAAACTTGAGGTTGGAACAAAATAATTAGTATTTATATTCAGATGTAATTCACTGGTTTTGGCATGTTTATTTTTCTAAAATTTTATGTCCTAATTATTTAAAATTCCTTGCAGTGGTATGAGAAATTTACTGATGTTGATGAGGTTATACCTGTTAGTGCCAAATATGGTCAGGGGGTTGAAGATGTAAAGGACTGGATACTGTCAAAGATTCCCAATGGACCAGCTTATTATCCAAAGGCATGTCAAAAGTCAGAATTTTGTTTTCCTCATTCAAATTTCATGTTTTCTGTCCATTGTTTCATGTCACAGTTTGAGATAAAAGGAGGAGCCCATTAAACTAAACCACAAAATAATAATTATTTCTGCTACTCCACACCTGACTACAGAAAGAGTAAAATAGAGTTTTCATTTGCTGTTTAAACTGAAATAAAAACCAGTAGTTGCCTAGGCTTTATGTTTAAGGTCATTGAAGTGAACTAGGCTGTATATAAATGTCCACGACAGTCGCAGATACACATTATTTTACTTGATTTATAACAGTTCCGATAAATTTTAAATTTTATATAATGACAGTCAAACAAACAAGTAACTGAGCCTTTCCCAGTGATGTGGTGTTAGCTTTATAGATCCTGTGATGCCACAATGTTGTCATGAATCATGTTAATTTTTCTTGTATAAAGATGTGTTATAAAGAAAATAAAGTGACATTCATCCATGACAGGTCAAACTTTATATACATCCTACTTGAGAAGTCACACTATCAATTTGAAGCTTAGCACATGTATTCTGATTAATTTTGTGACCTTCAATCCAGCAATCCCATTGTGATAATCTTGTCAATATGCCATACCACCTATAGGAATAGAGTGGCATGCAGTTACAGACTGGTAGTGACATAGTAATGGTATGGAGAAGGTTGTTAGTACTTTCTCCCAATTAATGTGTAACTAATTACACATTATCTCTGAATGATTTCAGTACCCTCAGAACTGGAAAAATAAGGCATTTGAGATGATATTTCACATACAAGTCTCATCGACCTCCCATGGTGTGAACAATGTAAGCTGTAATGCACCATAACTAAATCGCCAATTCTGTAGATACCACCCCATCAATATTGTTCAAGTATTACAAATAGGGTATGATATTTCGTCTTGCTCTGTACAGATTTCATACACTGGTATATTGTAGTGCAGATCCCTCCGCTATCAGTATAGCATGTTATTAGAAACTTTGGATACAATAAGAACCTGAATATACCCCCTTGCCATTTCTTCTGCCTACTTGTTTCTTTTATGTTCTATGCTGCTTTGACGTGCCTGAATTTGCAGGATATAGTCAGTGAGCATCCAGAAAGATTTTTTGTGGCTGAAATTGTTAGAGAAAAGATTTTTATACAGTATCGAAATGAAATTCCATACGCATGTCAGGTATCTTCATTTTTATGTGATATAGCCCACCTTCCTCTCTCAAATTGAAAGAATAACTAATTTCATTTTGTAAAAATATTTGCAAATATTTTCTTATATCCGATTCTTTCAGGTAAATGTTGTAAACTATAAAGCTCGGCCAAATGCAAAAGATTACATACAAGTAGAGATTTTGGTTGAGAAAAATTCACAGAAGATTATCATTATTGGAAAAGTATGTCACTTGTACCAGAATTCAGTGGATCATTTGTGGAATTATGGAATTTGTTTGTACAGTCATAGAGTCACAGCAACAGTGCCAATATTATTTCTGCTTTTCTGGCTTTGTGTACTCCATAACACCGAAATTGATAACATTGTTGCTAAAAAGAATTTTTATCTGTCTTGATAGTGACCTTGGACATGCATTGCAACTGAAAGTAATCTTAGACTCCTGATATGTTTATTCATCTCTAATCTTAGAAATTATCTTTATTTTGTAAAAAATCAAATTACTGCTAAAGATGCCTCTTCCCGCTTTTCAATGAGCAGTTAGCTGATGAATATGAACAATAACGACTTCTATGTTTGCTCAAATACATCAGGAAGGAAAGGCTTTGAAACTGCTTGCAATGGCTGCTCGCCTTGATGTTGAAGATTTTTTACAGAAGAAAGTTTATCTTGAGGTGTGTGCCAAATTTTTTATTCTGTATCTGTGCTACTCGTTTTGAATCTGGACCTGCATATTTTCCTACTTAACCTTGCTTTCAAGTGGTAGTGTGGCATACATTTTCCCTCTAGACTGGAATGTTTACTCTGTATATATACCGGCGTCTGAACTCTGAACAGATTGAAGTAAAGGTTAGAGAAAATTGGCGACAAGATGAAGGGCTTCTAAAGCACTATGGTTATGGGGGTCAGATACGTGTTATATAACGTGAAGATGGCAAACAAAAAAGTTCATCAGACATCTAGTATAATATGTAAGTTAAGATCTCTCGCCACGGTTTGCATAAAAACTTCAGCTGTATATGATTTTGGTTGACACTGACCCTCTTCCATTCCTTGTAGGCCTGTCAATTAATCGCTATTTGGTAAAAATGTGAATTAAAAATATTTTGAATGGAAAATTTAAGACATGGAAGCAATTTTCACATTAGCTTCTCTTTCCTTTCTCCTACCACATTTACATTTATTTTTGTTTTCCGCTGAATTGTAGGAATGGGAGTAGCAGCAGTGTTACTCATACATATTACCATCTATTTCTCAATCATACAACTATTTTTAAGGAAAAACTATTATCAGGGTTCGTCTATGTTTTGAACTCTAGCTGTTCAATTATAAACAGTTTATGTAAGCTGCGTTACACAGTTGAAATTGTTATGAAAGTTAAAGGATGTCTAATAATAATCTTAGTATCCAAAACTTGCTTAAACATATAAAAGAAAAATTAAGTTGGGGTTGTGAGATCAAATGTAATGCTCAATCTTACAAGTAGGTGCCAATTAAATCGGAAAACGCATTAACAGTTTCATTCTAACTTTGTGTCCGTCTTTCTTACTGTTTTCAATTGAAAGGATAAGAAAGAAACAATATATGACTCATTAGCAATTTTGCAAGGGACTGGCTTGCTGAGCTTCTATTTGGATTTGTGCTTCACTTCTATAAGTTATTCTGCTTCTTGATTAAATACCAAACAGAGAAATATCAAATATGAAAACATGCAATGAAGTTGCAATTACATTTTGGATTAAATACCAAACAGAGAAATATCAAAGACACGTCGACTAAAGGTCATTCATTTTAGGCCTCCGAAGAATATGAAATCACAAAATTGCATCCAAGTGTTTATCTTTTTTCAAAGTTGTATACTTTTGTTTTCATATGTCTAATAGTTCTATATTAATTTTTAAAGTCAAAGGTAATTTAAATACTTTTTTTTCCTCATCTTTCTTTCTGATGCTTTTTTTAGAAATAAAACTGTAATTTCTAGTTATGTAATATTCTCTTAGAGTCACCAGTACTAGACCACTCTTTGCAAATTTTCCTTCTTTGTCAATTACGCCACAATCTTAACTACCCAAAATTAGGGGTGATAATTAAATTTTTGAAAAATAAAACGGAATGTAAAATTTTAAATTCCAAATCATGCTTTTATTATTAGAATCAACCAAATAGAAAACTTTCACTTTACATAATTTGTTTTAAAAAGTAAAAACACTCTTCATGCAATATCAGAATTCTAATTTAATTTACATTAAATTACACAAAATTTCAGTTTTAACCCCTATACTACTCCATCTTAATTATTTGAAAAACATTACCTTAACACTTTTAATATATGACATTAATTCTCCTCAATCATATTTCCCTATAAAAAAAAGTTTCTATAAATGCACGAGAAACACAAAAACTTGAATGAATTTTACAAAAACTAAAAATAGTAATTGTTATGTAGTTAAAACTAACTACTGAAGCACTAGTTATACTAAAAGTAAAATTGGGCTTTAACTAAAATTTTGTTGTAGTATGCTTTAACTCAAGTAGGAATATATAGGGAACAAGCCAACTCTTTTGAACTTTAAGACTACAGTTGCTCATATTCACGGGCTCAACTTCAAAGCCTGTACCTATGGGCTATGGGCTATGGGCTACATAGCTGAATCGTTTTCTTTAAAGTTTGTGGTAGTAGTAGTGTGGCTGTGAAACCAAGAAACATGTTTGGTTTGTCCGTGAAATAAGCGGAGAGAGAATCGTGTCCCATAGGGAACAACACGATAATAAGTTTAAACAACAAAAACAGCAAACAGAATATGCCATGGAAAGAACATCACCATTTTTGGTGAGAAAATGGTCAATGTCACCCTTTTGCAGAACCCACTTAAACCGCACGATCGATTATTCCAATTTAAACGATTTGGAAAACGAAATATCTATGTAACTATCAATGCAGTGTAGTTGAGATAAAGTGTTTAATTAACTCTGCATAGTATCTTCTAAAAACATTTACAAATATTCCTCTTCCCATCTTTTGCACTTTCCAGGCCAGAAAGTCGCATCTGTTTCTCAAAATAAGCTTCTGTTTTCAAAACAAAATCGCTTTTGAAGATCGTTGTCTAAAGTTGAACGTAATTTTTTCATGGTTTTTCCTTCTCTGTCTTAAGATTCCGGTTAAGCTATTTTCCACCATCAATGGAGCTGCATGCCGTTTCACTTTTCATCTTCCTCTTATCCTTATCTCTTTAGCATATCATTATATTAAATAATCTCTCTATGACCCACTTTCAATTAAATGTTGTAAAATTCATTGTTGAAAGTCACATATACGATGATGGTTATAATTAAAATTGAGCTAAAGGTTGATGGATTATATAGTAGTTGCACTTATAGTCTTTTAATGTGATTTTTTTAATATCTTGCAAGTCAAAGAGAACATAATTAAATCAATTAAGAGAGATAGAAGAGAACAAAAATATGCTGTTAAAGTACTTGAGTTGTACATGCGAATTTTTGTGATCTTACATTTGGATATTGTTGTATATGTTTGTTTTCTCAAATATTTTGGTTAGATAACTTGTCCAATATAATTTTAGTGAACCAAATCAATTTTGTGGATTTTTAATTATTGGATTAGGAACTATTATTTTTCAATAAAAATTACAGTGCAATGATTTTTAAAATTCTATAATTAAAACCAAATTTATATGCAAACCGCTTATATTGTGGATTAAATTCATAAAGATATTCAATTCCTTGAATTCTCTTTTAATATGAATTTCAATAAGAAATTTATGTATATTTTTTCAATAATAATTTTTTTTTTGTATTTTAATATTAAGGTGGAATGACGTGTGGAGATTAAATGGTAGCAAAGAAAAATGAAGAAAATGAAGATGGATTGAAGTGGTTAAACTGGAAACTTAAAGTATAATATGTAAATTGCAAAAAATTAAATAACTAAGAGTAAAGTGGAAATTGATAAAGGAAATATATGAAAGTAGTGACTCAAATTGCAACAATAATCAAATATGTCATTTTGTTTGTGTCGTTCTTAAAATCTTTGAATTGTAATTATAATTTTTCACTCCATTTTTACATTAATAACCTATTTATATTTTTCTCTTTTTTCTAACGTTAAACAAAAATAAAAGAAAATTACATAAATTGTGATAATTGCTTCAAAACTACTAAAGTTGTGTTAGTTACAGCTACCAAGTCCATGTTGAAGTAGTTATCATATACTAATTTCCCTCTTCAATCTCACGTTGTCCATCTTTTCGATTCCATCTTGCGAATGCCTCTCACGATGCACCTCTTGAATTCTTTATCATTCTCTCTTCACTTCAATTCATATGTTGGCTTTTATTTCGATTCCCTTTTCTTTGATATACAATGTGACATCATTCTCTTAATTTTGTTCTCAACATCGTCATCTTTCTTATATCATTATTTTCGATTTTTTCTACTTCAATAACCTCCTTCAATGTCTTGATTTTGATACCCTCAACAATGTTATATTTGTAGCAGACATTCAAAAAATAAAAACATGGACTAAGGTAGAATTATATATATCCAAGGTTAATTAAATAAACCTAAACAATCAAATTTCCATGTCAATCTACTCTTTATTTCAAGTATGGAGGAACTTGTGTAATAAGAAAACCACACAACAATGTGATCATGCAATCAAGTGTGTTGGAGTCTCATATTAGATAAAAATTGAAATATAAATAATATATAAGAACAAAGATTAAAAAACCTATTCTTTTAATATTGTAGGTTGAGAGTAATATATATATATATATATATATCATGTTTCTCTTTATGCATAACAAACTATAGTAGTTATCTAGTTTCATCATGGTGACTAACTAGTATGTTTGGATAATTCATTATGAAAGGTATTTTTCGTGCTTCTATTGGATGGGGAACATGTATCAAGATGGAAGGACTCACATTTGAAAGAGAGATTCTTGGAGGTGCGATTTAGAGTTTTACATTAAATAGAAATTAGCATGATGAACAATACATAGGGGAAAAAAAACCAAAAACGCATTAGTTTAAAATTTTGGATTAAAATTAATGTCAGATATTCTTGTATGTAATTGAATCTTGACCTATTCATGTATATCTCCCCATCATACGCAAGAGAACCAATTATATGAATTTTTTTATCATTTAACTCATTGATTGTATAAAGTTGATTAAATAAGGATGCATACAAGTTTTTAGAGTACTAAACATATCTACACACACACGTACTTTCGCAAAATATTATATTCCGATGTCGTACATTTTGCTCTCCAATCAGTCATTTATAATTGAATCAATAATATCCTCAATTTGGTATGCTTAGTCATATTTTAATGTCTATTAACAATTCATATTAATTAAGGGTGATATATTTCTAACATAGCTTAGCAACTAAAATTAAAGTATGTGATACTCCTATCTTTAACAGAATTCTGGAAATGTTCTGTTAGACCACCTCCTTGTATGTATTAATATTAACTAATTAAATTTTAAACCTATCAAACCTCTTAATAAAATAATTATAATTGATATTTACCTAATCAATAATAATATGAAAAAACCAAAATAATATACTTTTCGTTATATAGGCGCATGCATAACCAATATCTTGTCAAAAATAAATGACGTTAATAATTTATATGCAACTTTTAGAAGAACAAAAATGCCACTAAAGTTAATGACTCCATAATTAGAAATGGGAGAGTAACTTTTTCCCACTAAATTGATAACTTACTTTTGTGATAAAATATTGTTTTTTACCTAAAGACCACTGCATCTATTATAATAATAATTAAATAATGTACGGTAGACATGTAGATAATTTGAAGATTTTTTTTATTTGTAGTACATTTTTAACATTTTAACTTTTGATTTAAGAATATATTTTTTTTCACCACTTAAACCTAAACCTAAATCCTAAATAGACTATTATTGAGTTGATTAAATTGTTCAGCTGAGAATTTCTTTGGGTAAAATAATATGTTGAGAATAACTTTTTAACTAACTAGATGACAATTATTTTTTAATAATAAACTATTACATCCAAATGATAATAACTAACATAAATAAAATTTGAAAATATACTGAATCATCTAAAAGAACAGAGTTGTCAAAATAATATATGAGAAGTTAAACTAAGTAATAATTTATGGAAGTCTTGAAATGATGTTTGATTCTAGATAAGATAAAAATGCTAATCCCAAAGTCTTTTCCGAGAAGAAAAAGAGAAAAGAATCGAGCTATAAGGACTCGTGCGTTTAAAGAATAAGTCTCATATTTAAAATGTCAGAAACCAACTTATCAAGATAAGAAGTAAAGTGGGACAATTCAATAAGAAAAACTAATATTTGAAAAGGACTGAAGAATGATATGAGATCGTTAATTTCTTATCCGAATTGTTTAAAAGAAAAGGGGCATAGAGTTTTGTTGTTTTTGATAGTAAAAGAAAAGAAAAGTGTTTAATGTTAATAATAAATGCAGAGTTTGAAAATATATGCAGAAGGATGATTGAAGTGAAGTGAAAATGTATGGGAGGGCCAACATACATGCATGTCGATCGCTTGCCTTTCTGCATTATTATTATTATTATTCTACACAATATCAAAAGTAACACTGCAAACAGCTACATATCATATTCCTACAAACTACCAACTCTACTCTACTTTAATACTCTTCTTCACCATTTTTCACCACTCTTTTCTCATCAGATATCTGTTTTTCATCTTTTCTTCTTCTCTATGTACTCTGTCACCTTGTATTTCTCAGTCCTACCCTACCACATCAAGCGTCACGCTTTCTTATCATCAATAAAATATTAAGGAAAACGATATCTATCTCACGTTCAAATACTTTTTACTTCTATTTCATACTATTTTTCATTATATTTTTTTATAAAGACAAAAGTATATAATAAATTGTCAAATGATAATTATTGATGTCAAAAGGAACTTTTTTTCTATATATTAACATATGAATTAAAAATATAAGTTATATATTGATTTTTTTATTATTTATAAGTATTACTATGGGCTCATAGCCGACCGAGCGGTAAGGGTGCATGAAAGCATCTACTTCACTATGGACTCATATACTACCGATCGGTCTGAATAGCGTATGATCTCGAGCGAGGAACCGAACGGTCAACATGCAGGAAAGCCTTTCAGTTGTCTGGTCCCGACAACCGTTGAGCAGAGTTAAAGCGCAATAAATGTGATAACAGCTACCGTTAAACAATTAAGGTTTGTATTAATGACCATTAAGAGGTAAATTAATTGGTCAGATTCCTTTAAACTCTATAAATAAGAGTTTAGGCTTGAGGTAAGGACACATTCAACTCACACTTCACTATGCCCTATTCACGTCCGATCAGGACTTCAATATTTAACTGTAACAAACAGTTCATAAAACCGCTCCTAACTTGAGCGTCGGAGTGTCTTTTGCAGGTACCTCCACTCTTTTGCCAAGAGGGTGACCGAGCGGTCAAGACTGAAGTTCATCGAACGACCAGTATTGAAGGTGACCGATCGGTCCAGACTGGAAGCAGACAAGCGGAACACACAAGTCAAAGCTTGGTGTCTCGGTCTCACAAAATCCCTACCGAAACATTTTGACGTCCTCACCGTGGGGCCGAAAGCAAGCTGAAGACACCTAATGGTGACCACAAGAAATATGGAAAAGCAGACCACCAGAGATTTAATCAGAGAGTTACAAGCCCAGATTGAGGCACAGACGTAGATCATACAAGCGCAGGCGCATGCGCAGCAAGAGATGCAGCGGAGGCATGCAGAGGAGATGGGGGCGCTAAGGGCCGAACGGGTCCCTCCCGAGCGGTCTGCCTCGAATCGAGAGAATGCTAACGAAGCAAGCCATAATCACACCAACCCGAACGGTCGAGCTAGAAGGGAACCAACACCCATGTAGACTGTTCGACCTACCAGTTTATTTTCCTTTACGGCGACCATCATGCAAACTCCAATGCCAGAAAAAACTCCTCCTGTATTGGATAAGTATGATGGTTCAGCTGATCCGGATAATCACCTGAGGACGTTCGGTAATGCAATGGCATTCTATACAAACAACAACCCAGTCATGTGCAGAGCCTTCTCATTATCACTTAAGGAAGAGGCATTGGAATGGTATAACATTCTTCCTCCCAACACAGTGGATTGCTTCGCTATTGCGGAAAACCTCTTTAGAAAACAATACGCATCCAATCGAAAATAGGAGATAATACCGGCGGAATTGATAAATACTAAGCAGAAGAAAGGATAAACTTTGAAGGCTTTTATGAAAAGGTACACTGAAACCGCGCGACGGGTTAAAGAGATCGATCAATCTTTTATCATCAACAATTTGCCTTCATGTATGAGACTAGGATATTTGCGGAAAAATTGTATGCACAACCACCAAAAACTATGGAAGAGCTTTAAGAGAGAGCAACTAGGTTCATCCGTATGGAGGAAATGCGTTTGCACAAAGGAAGCGGCAACAAGAGGCTGATGTAAGCGGAAGTAGAAAGGATGGCAAGCGACCGTTCGGTGGTAACGATAAGAGTGGGGAGCTTCCTCGAACATTCAAGTTTCACCATTATACAGCCCTCAATGCACCTAGGGCAAAAGTTCTCGAATAAGCCCTCAACGCGAAACTTCTCACACCTCGAAGGAAACCACCTCCAAGAAACGCAGATAAAAGGAAGAGTTGTCGGTACCATCAAAATCATGGACATACTACAGAAGACTGCATAACATTAAAAAATGAAATAGAAAGTCTTATTCGGGCGGGACATCTCCGTAGGTATATTCCTCTCGTTGAAGTTAAAGACCAAGAGGTAAAGCCCTCTCGTCCAAATTGAAGAAAAAGACCAAGCGGTAAATCCCGCTCGCCCGAGAGGTGAACTCCTCTCGTTGAAGTTAAAGACCAAGAGGTAAAACCCTCTTGGCCGAGAGGTAAAACCCTTTCGTCAAAGTTGAATCCAAAGACCGAGCGGTAAATCCCACTCGGCCGAGAGGTAAACTCCTCTCGTTGAAGTTAAATACCAAGAGGTAAAGCCTTCTTGGCCGAGAGGTAAAACCTTCTCATCCAGATTAAAGAAAAGGACCAAGCGGTAAATCTCGCTCGGCCGAGAGGTAAACTCCTCTCGTTGAAGTTAAAGACCAAGAGGTAAAACCCTTTCGTCAAAGTTGAAGCCAAAGACCGAGCGGTAAATCCCACTCGACCGAGAGGTAAACTCCTCTCGTTGAAGTTAAAGACCAAGAGGTAAATCCCTTTTGGCCGAGAGGTAAAGCCCTATCGTCCAGATTAAAGAAAAAGACCGAGCGGTAAATCCCGCTCGACCGAGAGGTAAACTCCTCTCGTTGAAGTTAAAGACCAAGAGGTAAAACCCTCTTGGCCAAGAGTTAAAACCCTCTCGTCAAAGTTGAAGTCAAAGACTGAGCGAAAAATTCCTCTCGGTTGAGAGATAAATCCCTCTCGACCACTAGAGTTGATGTCAGACCGAGAGGAAAATCCCTATCAATCGAGCAGTTTTCACTCTCATCAACCAGGAAGCTCTAACAACTAGGACTGTCAAGTATGCAGCCAGATTCAATACATGAAATCGTTCAGCCCAATAAGATATAACAACTTGAAGCACACAGAGAGCAAACTCCTCAATACAACGAGAACAACCTCCCTGAAACTCATAAGTCCTATAGTTAACCGTTCGGCTAAAGCTGAACGATTAACTCGGACTTGGGGAGCTTATGTTACTATGGGCTCATAGCCGACCGAACGGTAAGGGTGCGTCGACCGAGCGGTAAGGGTGCAGGAAATCATCTACTTCACTATGGACTCATATACTACCGATCGGTCTGAATGGTGTACGATCTCGAGCGAGGAACCGAACGGTCAACATGTAGGAAAGCCTTTCAACTGTCTGGTCCCTACAACCGTTGAGCAGATCGATCCAGACTGGAAGCAGACAAGCGGAGCGCACAAGTCAAAGGTTGGTGTCTCGGTCTCACAAAATCCCTACTGAAACAATAAACATTTTAAATTATTAACTATCTATGCGTATCCAATCTACATTTTAGAGTTTAAAATTAACCTATACAGAACATTTAACTTTGTAAAAAATGAGCATAAATTGTACAAAAATGTCTTTTATTAATGTCACAAATGACCACATTTAAAACACCATTGTAGTTTTAAAAAAAATGCAATCACAAACTTGTAAATAATTGAAATTTTATAACGACGGTTGCTTCTAAAATCGTTGTTGAAAATTAAACAAAACATATATCACTGTGCTTCCCTTAATGAACCGTCACTAAAATTGAAATTGGTCACATAAAACAATGGTTACATGCGCAATAATCGTAGTGGAAAGTGGTCAGTCACTGCTCCTTATTGGTGTTCATCCACATTGCTGAGAAGGAGGGTTTGCACATCCACCCACCAATCTACATCGTGTTTTGCCTTTGCGACAGCCACTTAACGCCACCGCTTCTTCTCCATGATCTTCCTCTGTGTTGTAACAAAGCTCTCCAGATTAGTTTTCTATTTTAATTATCATTTAATTTTGGTTACCATATATAAAATATTATAGTATATAGAATATAAAGTTAGATAAGCTTGTATGTTTTTTTAAAATGTTAATATACGAAGCGGTGGCAAAGAATATGTGATTGTCATAATATATTAAAATGTTTTACTTTCTAATTTGAAATACGTGAATAATAAGAAATATTAGAAATATTTATTTTGTTAAACATGTTAGGATTGAGTAGGGATTGAGTAAAGAGGCATCTAACTTTTCGACAAACATTGAGTGATCCTTAATTTTCTATTCGAGATTGAATTTTTTTTAGTACTCCTCCAATTTTAAACAACCTAAAATTTCAGTGTAGGTTGTATTCACAATAATTATATCAAATCTTGAATTATTCGACATGATAGATTGAGAAGAGCATATTTTGTTAATTGATCAGTACATAAATTATAATACTTATTTAATATATTTTACTCAATTTTGGTTTCCTTGCTCCTTATGTTGATTTTCAAGTGTATATTTGAACGTGTAGATTTTGCATGACCACTTATCTTTCGTGTCACCTCAAGATTAATACGAAAAATTGTCAAAATGTTGTAAATATAAGGAGTGATGATTATAATTTATGTAATATTCAATTATAATAAAATAAATATTTTCCAATGAGATAGGGTCATACCTTTTATGAGAAAAAAAGTGAGATTTGTATGCATTCATATATGGATTAGAGTTTATATTAATTTACCAAATATAAGTGATGATTACGAGAGATGATTTGAAAAGTTTATACACATATGATATCAGAGGGACGATCGTCATATCACATTAGATGCTGGACAAAAAAGGGAGTCAAGCCCTCACGAATTTGTTTTTGGTACCAATCCAAAAGGTCTCTTACCAATGGAGATATCTTATGTGTATATAAACTCATGTCCATCTCTTATTTTATCCGATGTGAGACTTTATTTGTATCAAACAAGTTCCTGTACTTTCGACGTCATAATGTTAAGTTCTGCACAAAACTTCGCAAGTCAAACTCAACAAGATGAGCTTAATAGCTCGACAGTTCGAATTCGTTAGTTTAACAGGATGAGCTTAACAACTTAAAGTCATATACGACGTTATAGAACCCATAAGACCAACATTTGAAGTGTATATGATATCTACCGGAATAGTTCTATGTTTAATAGTTCGTAATTTTTTAGATTGACTTTTTTCTAAAGTGACTTTGAATGATAGACGTTCAAATATCATTTTACACTAGTATATCTCATGTATTAAAAAAATTACACTTTCCTTATTCTGATCAAATGATAACATCTTCTCTAAAATACTCTAATTTAAATTAATGCATATAGCTTTTTTACCACATATTTATAATATTATATTGGACTTTTAATATTTCATAATATTTTTCTTACGATTTTGTTATATAAATTCATAAGAGAGAAAAATTTTGCGGACTCTTTTAGGATTCTATCATGTGGAAGTAATTTGGTTGTAGTCAATTAGACATGTAAGAATTTAAAATCTGCTATGTAAGAGTTTTTACATAATTTTGTGCAAAAAAAAAATCCGCTAAAGGAAATCTATGAAAACAAAAGTGCTTTTTTTTCCAGTAAACTGGAAATTGGTAGGTGATTTTCTAAAGAATTTTAATTGTATATGTAATTTTTTGCAATTTTTGAAGTTAAATTTTTTGTAAGCATGAAGACGGAGACAGTAGCTGCTTCATTAATTTAAACATAATTTTGTTTTGATGACTGGTGAGGACGGTCATTCAACAAAACTTTTTCTGGGTGCCGTGGTCAAACTCCTGGTTTCTGCCTTCAGCTTCATACATTCATTGCATTCCTTTAAATATGCAATCAAATTTTGAATTTTGAAACATCTTGTCAATCTGAAGGGACTTGATAGCTTCTTCACAGTAGAAAAACCCTACGCCTTACTTTCTCAGGTGACATCCATTTCAATACAATTACTGTAAGTAATCATAATTTTTAACAAAAAACAGTTTCCATACACATGTTTTAATAAACTTTCAAAAGTTTATTAAATTAAAGGTAAACGAAGCATGCATGTATGTGGTGAATGTCAGGTGTGAATTGCATAAAAATTTAAATTTGTGAAAGACATTGGATAATCAGTGCAGAAAAAGAAGTGATTTTATAAACGAAGAGAAGCAGTGAAAGAGTAGAAAATAAATATTAAAATAATGTATAAATAGCACTATTATTACTGTTGTTACGTCTTGAACTGGTCCCGCTTTCGTGCTTCACTAGAGCGACACGTGATGAATGTAACCTTTCTTTTTGCAACTTGCAATCCCGTACGGACCTCACTCATCACGTCTTTTACGAACCTCCTAATTAACTCACTAATTTATTTTTTTATTATTTATTTAATTTTCGTTTACCAACTTCTTGAGGGAAAATGTTCGAACAAAAAGACACATAAAGTTTAGCAGAAGAGAGAAATGAAGCGTGGAATGTTTCAAGTTGGGCACTGCGCATCCACGTGAGATCAAGAACAACGTTCAATTGACTCGGTAAGAAAAATAATATCTGAAACAGATATAATGTCAGTCTCATTGGGAGACTCCTATAATCAAAGATAAAAATTTCCCAAAAGCTAATTTAATAAAGCGTATATTTATGTTTTAATGAGTTTTTGACAAATTTGGTTTAGGAAAAAACTGACAATGTTATTAGTACAACAAAATCGTTTCCTCTTACAACAATAAAAGTACGAGAACAGAATGCAGAAGCTGTAACCCCTTGCAGCTTGCAGTGTGACTAATACATCGCCTCACGTGAAATTGCCACATCTTATCTCAACCCCTTCGCCAAGACCGATTCTTCTCATTATCTCTCCGCTCCACAATAAAATATCTTCCACACCAAAAAAATAATAAAAAAAAAGGTATCTTAGAGTTCGATCTTAAGCTATCTCCCACCGTTTCGGGACCAAGCAAATCACCATATTTAAATACTTCCTTATTATGCTAAACTATACATAATCGCCCGCTTAGTGATGGATCGGATAAACAATCATATATTTTTGAATTATTTAGTGATTTATGAGTGAATTTGGTTGATAAAAAGCTAATTAATTCATTACCAATATATAAATAAAGGTTTAAGATAAAAAAATAATAATTTGTATTTATTGTGTTATTAATTTTTAATCATCAACATTAATCTCATTTTGATATTGGAATGTTTTTTGCTTTGAAGGATTTGAACGATTTGTTCTACTTAATATTTAGACTTTAAAATAACATTTAGACTTTAAATGACTCACTGTAAATTAGACTGACCTCCATCCGTATTCAAAACAATACGTATAATTTGATAATGATAGTTTAATATGTCATTGATTTTAGATAATCTATATGTAAAATTGCGGTTTAATCTATATTAAACTTCATTTTATTCTGATAACAATGAACTTACGTTAATTAGTAATGTAAATAAATTTATCTTCCAAAATATTAAAAAAAAAAATTGTATTATAAGAAAGTGAAACAGGAGAATATTTTGGTGTTTATTAATTGAAAATAAAAGACATTGATGAGAAGAGAGAAAAATGTTGGTGGGAGTGGCAGGTGGCGGAGTCTATAAAAGAGCAAGTATGTGTTAAAAGAAGCTTCACCTATGCCAACTTTCAGACAGTAAGCAACAACTCCTCATGCTCTCTCTATCTCTCACTCTCACTCTTGTTTCTTCAACCCACTCTCACCCTCTGTCTCTTTTCTCCCAATTTCTTCTGCCCAACACAACAACATAACCTTTTCTTCTTCAAACTCATACACAACACTCGGTCAGTGCTTCTTCCTGTCTTCGTCAATGGACCAGTTTCTCTTCAAACCAGAAAAGGCCAACGCCATTCAAACACAAAACCTCTTCGCCGCCGTTTCCAAAACCCTTCGCATTCTCGAACTCTGC
Organism: Vigna umbellata; assembly: GCF_029865625.1. Classification (NCBI taxonomy): domain Eukaryota; kingdom Viridiplantae; phylum Streptophyta; class Magnoliopsida; order Fabales; family Fabaceae; genus Vigna; species Vigna umbellata. Next base: position 87,526,269 of record NC_142165.1, on the reverse strand, counting down.
CTCCTCTTCCTCCTCCTCTCCTGGCTCCTCACGCGCCTACCCTTCGCCTTCGCCCTCTCTGCGCAATTCCTCACCCGCTTCCTCTCCTTCGCCGCCAGCCCTCTCTTCGTCTTCGCCCTCTCCAACGCCATCATCGCCGCCCTCCTCGCCCAGTCCCGTTGCCTCTCCGGCCCCCGCTCCGCGGCGGACGCTCTCTACCACGATTTCCTCAACTCCCGCACCCCCGTCACTGTACTCCACGCGCCGCCGCCGCGCGTGCATCCCGAGCCCGAGTTCCATGACAAGCAGGTCATAGCCGAGACGGTCCAGGGTCGGCCGAGTGTAGAACCCGCCGCGAAGTACCGCCGGAGCAAGTCAGAGAACTGGAAAGGAGACAGCCTAAAAACGCCTCGCAGGCGAAATCTCCGTCGGTCGGAGACCGAGAAGCGGCTCGAAAACCCACAGGAAAATCTGTACCCGCAGGATAAGCTGAGCAATGAGGAGTTCCAACGCGCCATTGAAGCGTTCATCGCGAAGCAATTGAGGTTTCTTAGGGAAGAGTCTTCTGCCATTGTTGTTCAGAATCCGTCATAGATTTTCAAACCTAGAAAGAAAAAAGGGTTGAATAATGAAAATCTGTTTAAAAAAAGAAAATAGATAATATATGACAGTGGCTCTACCCGTTTCCTTTGTGATCCAGTGTGGATAATTTTCACTCGACCGCATAACATTGTGTGAAAGTGTGTGTTTTAGGGTGAATAAGCAATGGCTAATATTGTTAGTAATGATTTTGTTTTTGGCGAAATCAAGGTAAGGTAATGACGTGGAGATAATATAATTGAATGAGGCTTGGAACTGAAGAATATGTTCCTTGATGGAGAATGGAAGCGATGCTGATCGTATTCTACAGTTTATAGTTTTATTAGCTAGCTATGAGAGAAATGCAAGGGAATGGTATTGTATTCCTAATAAACGTGAATGGTTGATGCTTGATTTATTCATGTAGCATCCTGAAAAGCAAAAACCAGCTACATATAGTTGGTAGGATAATATTTCCAACTCTCTCAAGAGTTGCAGGAAAAGGAAGGGATGCATTTTTTTATCCAATATTTCCACGCTGGAGGAGCCAGCAACAAGAGTACTATCGTTATTCGCATTCCATGCAATACACAGATAACCACATATAATGTCACCAAGTTGGCCAGTCTTTTTTTTATAAGCATAATTTGGAGCTACCAATTTTAGTGCATTCAATTTTGAATTCATTCAAACTGGAATTCATCTCACTAATTAATATATGAGTTAAACATATTTTTTTTAAATAAAAAAATAAGATTTCTTTATACTAAAAAATTACCATACTAGGATTTTGAGGTACATATGGTATAACCATTTCAACTTTTGAACTACTAAATAAATTCCTAAACATTTAATTTCACTGTCATAACTCTCTCACTTGTGTGTTGAAAAGAGATATCACTCCTTCAAAAAGAGAGAATATACACATAGGTAAGAGTTAAGTGAATTAAGTGTTTGAAGAGATAAATATTACTCTAAATATTTTTAGTTAAAAATTAAAATATCAATCTATATATAATTGAACAAATAAATAAATTAAACATTTACATAATTGAAACATTATTTAGTAATATTATAATTTTTAAAATATCAAATTATCGATCTATATCTCTAAAAGTAATAAATAACTTAAGAAAAATAGTAAAAATAATAATTAAAGAGTTATTATTAGTTGGTTATAGATTAACAAACTTTCAACTCAGTTTAAATTCGCTTAACCTAACTAATTGGGTTGGATTAAGTTTTACCCATATTTTAAAAGGTTGAATTTTTTTCAATCTAACACAATTCAAACATTCACAAGTTAAAATCATTTTAAAACTTGTGAAGAAAGATAAAACTAACTTTTACTTTTAAAATATTTCTAATTTATTTGCTAATTATATAACACTTTTCAAATAAATAACACAAAGAAATTGTTTTATTTATATAAATTTTTAAGAATCCAAATAGAAATTGAATGTTTCCATCAAATAAGCAAAAAAATACGCATCTATTACCTTACTTTTATGTACACAAGCTTTTCCTATTGAATTTCTTCTTCATAAGCAAATTCTCATAAAATAACTGCATGGTTGTTATCTACAATGGGGATTTTATGATGTTTTATTATTATTTTTTGGTAAAAGCAGCAAGTTTCAAATTATTTGAGGAATTACATGGTTAAATTTTGCTCCTATGATAAAATAAAACATTGGTTAGTTTTATTCTTTTTGTTTTTGGGTTTTTAACAGTGAACTTGAAAGACAGTTTTTCCATGATTGAGAAACATAAATACTTCAATTATGAATTAAGTTTTGTAGGCTCTCTATTATATGGTATCTAATATATAGCTAACTATGCAACTTGATTTAGCCATGTTCCTATGAAGTTATGGCAATCACTTTCGTAATACTATAGATTTGATTTGATCGTGTCTTGTCAATGACAAAGTTAACCACATTGCATTCCCCACCCCGCCCCCTTCCACCATTTATCTGCCTTTTTCTTCAGCTAAAGCTTTCTCTAGTGGATAATTAACGCCAATCATTGTCAAATTATGGCTTGATCATTTCATAAAACAAATTCTCTATTGTTCCCACACAGTACCCTTTCTGCTACTCAATAGAAAAAAAAAACGACACTTTTATTACTTTCTGTGAGGAGATTATAATCTTCATATATAAATCTTGTTTATGTCGGCATGCATCCAAACCTTTCCGTTTTTCCAAAATGCCCTTTTTCTCTTCCCGCTTTTGCTACTTATTGGGATAGTCATCATTACTCCCACAAACAATCACTGTTGGAGTGGTTCAGTGCTTGGGTTAGTTTTCTTGTTTTACTTATATAATTCCCAACTTCTGAAACAACTTTTACTTTCATTAAATTCATGGCAGAAATAGCCAAAGTGAAAAATATAAAAAAAAAAGGAAGTTCACGAGAAGGGGCATGCTCCCATGCCACCACCACCATTAGTCTTCGTGCCTAACTAACACACCCTTTTCCTCTTAGTTTTCACTTTCTCAACAGGCACAGCATTTCATGTTGTGGTCTGTCTCCAACACTTGTATCTTTAAATAATTAATTATTTTCTCATATGAAGCAAAATGTTGATGTAAAATGTTTTGAAATAAACAAGAGGAAGAGAGTAAGATGTGTGGAGTTTATTTGGGTCAGTGGTGGGTACCCAAAGACTCTTACTTTATCGAAGGCAAAGACAAAGCATTAAGCATTAAACAATCCAAGCAGTTGGAGAAAATTGAGAGAGAAAGGCCCTTTTTAGAATTGGAATCATCAATCATTCAGTAAAGTTAAAAACCTTCCATGGTCATTCTTAAGAAAGAAAAGTTGCGAGTGTTTAACTTTGAGAGGAATAATTGAGGGCCATAGACAGTGTTACTATCTTTCTATAACCCTCACATTCTTCCATCAAACGAGCTTTAATATGCATATTAAATGGGACCCACCTGCTTGAAAAGCTCTATATTCCCAAACCCACTTCCCTTATTAAACCACATAAAAACAGGACCAAGTCATGATTATGTTTTTAGGTTCAGACAAAAGTTTGCTCAAATTTATATTATCTGTCGACAGACATAGTATAATTAATACATTTTCATATGTTCAACGTTTCCAAAATTTTGATCTTTATCGAGTTTGTTAGTGAAAATAAGGTTCCCGAGTGAGCAACAGCAAATACTGCAAGATCACCCCATTTTTATCATACTCAAGGTTACGAAAGAAATACCCCAATGCCGAAAATTGCAAGCATATTAACTTTTTGAAGTTGGTATCTCTTACAGCCACAGTCACCAATCATAGGAAGAGAAATCATGCATGTCAGAGAGCCAGGTACATCTCTTCCCAGAGCCACCAAGAAGAAGGAAACTTATAAGACAAAGGAAACACTGCCTTATCTTCCACCAGTGACACAGATCATCCACTTACGGAAACCTTTCCAACATTATTGTATCTGTATCAAGCACGTTTTGAGTCCCGATGTTTTTCGTTCCAGAGAACATCATCAAAATTTACTGTGTCCACCACTGCCCAACCAACGCAAAATGGAAAATAATAAATATACACAAACGTAAAACAAAACAAACAAGTACTAAAAATCAATTATGCTTCGCGCAAAAGGAAAATCTGTCATTTGTAATGCACACCTACCCCTGCAGTAAATTATGCCGGACTAAGTAATTGACAAGGGGTTCATATATATATACATGTACCGCATATGGTCTACTTAATTTTTAAAATTAGGTTTGTTACTTGGTTTGAATGACGTTGATGATTATACTTTAGGACTTTTGAACCAATGGGTTAACAATAGTTGAGAGAGTTAATATCTTACTACTTTGGGAATCAAAGTTTGAATTTTTGTTGGAAGAAATGTTCATTATTTAATGTTTCATAATTATCCCAGACTGAATTGTTTGGGAAGAAAATAGTTGTAAGAAAGAAACAAATAAATATTTTAGGGACTATCGGCTTTAAATATGCGGATATTCAGACAGATTAATTAGTGTAATCAATGGCTTTTCTAGTTCCATGCAGCAAAATAAATAAATATGCGGATGGAGATTTTCAAGGATTGATTGTGGTATTTGAAGTTTAGGGTCTTTTTATGTGAAGAATCGAGGTTATTTAAAGTACTTTCAATTTATTATCTATCGATATATTTGGATTGATTTAATGCTTAAAAAAGTATAATTAAATTTGAATTAATGGACACCCTTTTCTAAAACCAAATTTGCTTTGTTGGGAGGTTCTCGGAATATGTAGACTTTTAAAAATCGCATAATAAAGGTTCCTTTGTTGTGAGAAAAAAGACTATTATTGAAAGAGAAACATGTCCTGACTTGTGCAGTTGATGGAAAGCAATACACAATGACTGAATGTTTCAATTGGTTGTCATGTCTATAGTTTCCTTTAAGAAGTACACTATTCATCTTAAGGTATTTGAAAGAGCAGACAAATATAAGGAGGAAGAGTATTTGGTGGTTGAGGTGTTTGCCATTTCAAACGAAGAAAACGAAGCAATAATTGAGCAGCAGCAACTAGACATATATGTAGTTGCTAAAGAGAAGCTAAATGTAGTAACTACTCTAGCCTTCATCATAAGCTGGCTTCTCTATTCAATGGCTTTTGTCTTTAATGCAAAGGCTGATCATGCTCTAAGGTGGGGCCTTAAACAAAGCCTAAGACTTTGTATTCAAGCCTCACCTACAATGAAGGGATGTTGGTCCTGCGGTGGCATGCTGCCAATTTCCATTTCTTTACTATCTTGTAATTTCCCAGTACCATCATCTACCTACATTTTTTACTTTTCCATTCAAGTCAGCAAGTCTAATTAACCTCAAATTTTTAAGTTGATCACGATTACTATTAAACGTGTGAAGATTAACTCTTATGATATCTGTTTGAAAGATAGACAGAAGAAAATAATAAAAAACGTGAACCTGAAAAATCCTAGGGGTCTTAGACCATCCACAAGAGTTTTAATTACTTGTTCCCAAAGTCATGCAATAATAATTAGAAGAGATTGAATGAATGAATTCTGTTGATTTGAATATGAAGATGCTAGCTGGGGTAAAGATGTACCTAATTAACGTTTTTTGAAAAAGCCCTATTTTATCTTTAATATTGTTCTAAAGATTTTGTTTGGGTTTTGATACATGACAAGAGCTCAATTTGGTTGTGCGATTAAACTACAAGGGGGTGCCTTAACATTTGTTTCTTAATATCAACTTTATTATTTTGATGGTCGAGTAGGTTTTAACTAGTTGGGAAAGATCCATTTTTTATCTACAAATACTAAAAGCTTCTTTCTATTTATATAAAATAGTTGGTTGGTATTGAGAAAACAATCATATCGTTATTCATTAGGAAGATATATAAGTTTCACATTAATTAGACTTATACTTGGATTTTTACAAGTTAAAGAAACCTTATTCTGCATGCTTTTACACAAAATTATTCTTTGTTATTAAAATAAAACAAGAAATTATCCTTTTATCACCTTACAAAAATTTAAGTGAATTTTGATAGCTAAAAACTCATAACAATTATAAAAATATTAACAAAATGTTGACATTAATAACTTGATTCTTACACGTTTTTTTAAAATATAGTCTCATCCATGCATGTTGACTAGACTAGCTTTTTTTTTGTTACGTTTTTACCATGCAAATATATAATGTGTGATTTCTATTAATTTGGTATATAATAATGTCTTTTAGATCTTTTATTTAAGTAAAGTGCTTAATAATAAACCCACATCAACTTTATCTCTCAATTGGAAAATATTCTTGTGAAGAATACATGGCAATGACTTTACTTTGACTTCTTTTTTTTCATCTCTGATAGAGAGCATATTCTTTTGGGATAACATTAAAAAAAAATACACGAGGTTGGTTGAGAAAAAAATTGTTCGAAACACTATGGAAGTCTGGAAAAAAAATAATGAAGTTTTTTGTTTTTTTTATTGAAGGTTATCTTGGGTAAATGAAGGTGATTATTGCAAACAAAATGACAAGTGAATGGGAGATATAATATTTTGAACAGAAATAGGATAGGTTGTTCTTAATATTAGAGTAAAAAAAATTAAAACCTGGAAAATATGGAAATATGGCTATAGGAAATTAGTGCAAAATATTTAGTATGACACCAAAATTTATTTATTTAGGTAGAAGATGTTTAAGAATTTGTTCACAGTTTATTTGTATATGTTTTAAGCTGTTTTTTTTTTTAAATATGATATGATGAATTCTTTTATATTTTAGTTATCAGTAAATACAAATTCACTTTAACGATCAAATTTTACTAAAAACATTCACGGATGTCTAATAATTTTTAATTTCAAAAGATTAAGAAAAAAAATTATATAAAAAAGTCTTACTGGTATCCAATAAAAAAATTAAACATTAAATGACAGATATTATATATTCAATCAAAATTATGAGGAAATTTGATGACATCTAATTGAGATTTTAAAAAAGTATAGAACAATTACTTGGTATTCAAAACAAAAATAAATTATAACAAAAAAGTACATCTCTATAAATACTTTTAGGAAAAGCAATACAACAGAAAAAGAAAATGAACTTTTGATAAAATTAAAATTAATTCACGTACGAATTAAAGATAAACTTTTTAAAAAATTTACAAGATAAACTTCAAAATTAACTTATATATAAGTTAATTTATTAAAATTTTAATTAAAATTTTCTCCTTATTTTTTTAAAATATGAAAAGAATTTTATTTAAACATACTATAATTTATTATTTATTTTCCTGCGGTAAGGGTATCTTTGTTCATTTATGTCCACCTGGGGTTGGTACAAGCCTTTCACAGTCGTTCTTTGTGTTATTTAGACTTTAGTTAGACCAATCCGTCTTGGATTATTTTTAGCTTAATTATTATTTTGATGTTTATATTTAGGTTTATAATTTATTTTGATTTTATTTTTGTTTTAATTAAATTTATTTTTATTAAATAAAATTAACATAATATCTTTTATTAAATTATTTATCAAATAGTTGGTGTGCAAAGAATTTATATTTAAAAAAAACTTCGTTTGAATTGGATTTCATGAATCATGTGAATATAAAACTCTTTTCAATATTTTATTATTTCATTCAAACATTCACATCAAGGCATACTAGTCATAATCCCTTAGCAATTAGTTCTAAAATAATATATCAAACTACTAATCTCTTAGTCAATTTAACATACAATTTGCATTAAGTCAAATGCTAAGAAGGATAAGTTATTGAGTCTATCCTTACATCCCAAATCACTTAAGTGCTCTATCTATTAAGTCAAATAACATTATATTTTCATACAAAAGTTACTTTCCAATAATTAGAGACATTCAAATAACATTATATTTCCATACAATTATAGTAAATTAAAGAAAGAGCATATCAATGAACACGATATATTGAACAGGAAAATTACATCACAGTGAGTTCATTACATCTAATCCCAACGAATGAGAAATTTAATTACTCCTAGTCATCTGGAACATACACATTTGACGCAATCCCTTGCGAAAATGATGTCTTGATAACTTGAAGTAGTCTCCTGAAGTTCCTGAGATGTTTTTGTTTCTTTCCTTTATCCGAAACTTCTCTCCTCCTTTCTCTTTCTGTTTGTCTTGAACTTAAAAGCCAATTATGATTTAATTAATTTGCTCAATGCATAGTTATCGTGCGCTAAGCGAATAATCAACTACATATCCTTTAACTGTCCATAATTCGCTCAACGAATTGTTTTGGTAATCATCTTTTTAGCTGAGCGATTTATTGCTGGCTTAGAGAAAAATATATGATGTATAAATTCTTGTACAACTTATTACACATTTTCCTACTACCTATTTCAACTGAAGAAACACATTATTTAATAAATAAATATAAATTTGGAGCTAATTAATAAATCTGAAAACATGTATTTTTCATATTTATCAAATTTAAAATACATTTGTAAATTCAAAAATATATTAATAAATGTATAATCTAAAATTTTATTCTAGATTATAGAATGTAAATAATTTTTAAATTTATAAATTACTTTATCCTAAAATGTGTTTTTTATTATGTCTTAAATGTATTTCTAGATTATATAGTTCATACATAATGTATTTTCAAAATTCAGATATGTATTTCGAAATATTCATTTTCAACTGCATAATTTAAAATACATCTTTGAATTATTTAAGTTTTTAAAATATTTGCAAAGTCCACGATAGATCCAAATTGTACAATAAATAATTTGGTATTTTTCTACACTTATTGAGGTGTAGAAAGAAGGTATGGAGGTAGTAAAAGAAATACCTTAAACTTTCTTTTAAACTGTTGGGCTACCTCTTGTCTTAAATGGGCTTTGTTATTTTCTAAACTTCTTCTCCCTCGTCAGAACATTCCTTCATATTTTTTTATTACTTTTGAAGAAAAATATAATTCTAAAAATATAATTCACAGAAGTTAATTTGAAGAAGTTTTTTAAGCCCCAGAAATAAGCTTTCTGAAACTTATTTTCATAAGGTATTACGGAAGTTAGTTTTCAGAATATATTTATTTGCAAACAAAATGTGAAAATTATGCTAGCTTCCTTTTACAAGTATTTCAACATACAAATTTAAATTAAATTAATTTCATAAGATTAAAATAACTCAACTAATATTACAATTATTTATCCAAAATATATTTTCATTTCAATTAGGATTTCTTCTTAAATGGTTTATGCATATAATGATGTAGGTTTTGATGTGAGCACAAGCAGTGGGTCAACTCAGAGATGGGCCTTGATTTAACGATCAAGGTACCAAAATTAAGAGACTCCTACTATTAACACTTCACCATTTTACTGTACACAGTACCCTTTTATTTCTTTTATTAAATGACATATTTCTTATTTCTCATCATCTTCTCTTTTTTCTTCCAAAATATCACAGCTCTGAAAAACCTATTTCTGAAACACCTTTAATTTTCATATTTCAAAGGAAAAAAAGTTTGTTTCAGAAAATGATTTTTCCAATGTTATTTTTTTTTATATATCAAAATATGATTGTTTCCTTAACATCCCAAAATATTAAAAAACAAATCAACACATTTCAAGAATGTATTTTCTAAAACACAATTTATTTTATTTTAATATTTTAAAAAGTGTTTTTTCGAACATAAAAATGAAATAATATTTCAAAATATAATTTATGCAATATATTTTTTAATCCTACAAAGTATTTTCTTAAATATCGAAAACATAAATCTATTTCAAAAGGTAAAACTTAACATATGTAGTATCCTTTTTGTTCTCCAGTTTTCTTATACGCGATGAAATTGAATATTGAAATATAATAATATTAAGCTAAAATTTAAATTGAGGAAAGATGAAAAAGAAAAAATAAATGAGAAGGTTTGGAAAGAAAAGAAATTGAAGTAAAATAATATGTAAATTATGAGTTAATAACTTTTTATTGCATAACTTATTTTTAAAATTCACTTTTGAATTGAAATTTCTTATGTATCTAAACAAATTAAAAAAATTATATTAATCTATAATTATTTGACATCCTTTTATGTTCATTTAAATTGAACTAATATAATTCTTAAAACATATATAAAATTTGATTATCGTGTCGTTTGTTTATCTATGATTTGACATACATAATCAAGTATAATTCATAGTTTAATTGTAAAAGTTATATTATATAGAAAATTATCGAAGATGTTATAACTAAAATTAAAAGGAAGAAATAAGGGAGTGCAAATAGCAGTATTGTAATTAAGATAATAAAAATATATACAGATCCAGAAGAAGATTCTAATGCCTGTCTGTACACACTCGGTGTTGCTTCCTCCACCACTCTTATGCACCTCCCCACTATTTTTTTTTATTTCAAAAAATACTCTATACCTCCTCATTATTTTTTTTTATTCCAAAGATACCCTACACCTCCCCACTATTCTAAACAATCTTTCTCTTTCTCTCTCTGCATTAATGGAGCATTTATATGACTTAGATTTAAACTTCATATATTGCAAAATATAAAATTCAGAGGAAACTTCAATATTAGTGCTTCTACCACTTCCATTTTATAAACTTAAAAGTTAGATGCAAATACAAAATAATAAACATAATAATATTAATAGTAAATAATATATTATTATTATTATTATTATATACTAACTTTATAATGACGAAAGAACTAAATAAATTCCAAATTTTTAACAAATAACTTTTATTTTATATTTTAAGTATTTAATAATATAATGTTAAAAATTATAGATATTAAATGTAAAAAAGCACACATATATATAAATATTTTTCTAGAAATTTAGAACAAAACTTTACCATTTATTAAGTAATTTGAAGAAAAAAATATATATCGAATAGTGAAAATAAGATTGAATCAAACTTATTTAAAGGAAAGTGTAAATAAAATTTTGCAATATATCACAAGTTTAAATCTGAGCCATGTAAATCCTTGATTAATGTGGAGAGTGAAAGAGAAAGATTGTTGAGTATAATGGGGAGGTGTAGGATATTTTTGGAATAAAAAAAATAGTTGGGAGGTGTAGAATATTTTTGGAATAAAAAAAATAGTGGGGAAGTGCAGAAACACTTGGGGTGGTGGAGGGACCTGATATAAATAACACATTGTACTAATTATGTTAATTAAGTTCATTAATTACAACATTTGTTATTTGTTGGCGTATTTGATTGACTTGCCTACATAACTTTTACTTGATATAAAGAATTAGTACTTCGAAAAAAGAAAAAAAATGAGTACTCCAAAAAAAGAATGAATACCTTTAAAGTGTAAAACTTAAAGTGCTCACAACAATTTATTTGACCATGTAAGAAAAAATATTTGATGGGTCCAAAGAACTTAAGTGTCAACTTTCCTAATTTGATACCCCTTCCAATACCATTGTAAAGTGAAAGTCTAAGAAATACACGATCTCTAAGATATTCAATGTTGATATGCACGGGACTTTTGTTAGTTGAAAGAGGTTTTCATTTCTCTCGTATTAACTTGTCCTTTTTATAGGTCTATTGTAATAAGTATGACCCAATTAGTAGGTTTTTCCTCTTCCAATACCTATGTAAAGGTGTTCACGTAAAACATCATAACACGTCATTCCAATATTGGCTCAATAACTCTATCAGAGACCAAATTTCATTTTAATTGTCCAAGCGATAAAAAATACAAATTCTCTAATAATTAATTAATTATTGAATTCTAAACTTTGTAAACAAAAAGATAACAATTTTATAAAAATATTATTTTTAATAATTAGCTTGTTGACTTTTTTCACTCTCATTTTTTAATTCTCTCTTACTTTTTTTTTACTTAGCTTTTAATATTTAGTATGTCTTGAGCTATCTTCTATTGTTTCTTTTCTTTCCCTTTTCCATATCTTTCTTTTGTTCTACTTTTTTTTCTTTTGTCCCTTATTTTCTACCATTGTTAAAATAAATCTAAACACACAACCCAATGGGTTTAAACTAGGCTAAAGATGAAATAAATTTTACAATGAATCACAAAATTATACCCAATGCAAATCTCTCTATTTGGGTAAGCTTAATCTTAAATTAAATTTCAATTCTTTAATTAGTTATATATACATATATATAATATACGAAAAATTGGAAAAATTAAAATTAATGAAAAAATAATAATGTTAAAACTTGGAAATTTTGGAGTTGACGAGAAATTTAGTATATTAGTATGATATTTTTATTATTTAATTCATTATGTATTAAGTATTACATTAAATCTTTAATATTTAATTATGATTTTATTATTTTTATATGGGTTAAATATGTTTTTAGTCCCTAAACTATCAATCGAATTTGTTTTTAGTCTCTCTTTCAAAGTAAGGTACCTTTTAGTCTTTCTATTTAAAAAAAACGTTAATTTTTTATCCTTCCGGAAGGACTAAAAATTAAGGTTTTTTTGAAGGAGGAGGACTAAAATGTACCTTAGTTTGGAAGAGGGACTAGAAACAAATTCGCTTAATAGTTTAGGGACTAAAAACATATTTAACCCTTTTTATATATTATGTTTCGTTAAATATAAAAAAAGGTTAAAAGTAGAATTTTTAATTGGTTGACGAGAATTTTTATTTTGATACCTCGACTAAACGACTTTAATATACTGTCACGATATGCAAAACAATAAGCTATTGATTTTTATTGTCGAACCAAAATTGTAAAATATATGTAGTTTAACTGGCTTGATAACTTAAAAGGTCGGACCTTGAAAATTATAGAATAAATAAAGCCAAGACAATTTAATCTGACCCAACATACTTGAATTTTAAAAAAAAGTATCAAATAAAAAAAAGTGATTAAATTTAAAGAAACGATTATTTAAAGAGCAAACTTGATAAAGTAATTATTTTAATTTAAAAAATTATATAAGAGATAAAATTAAAAAAAAACAAAAATAAAAAATCCATTGATTTATTTATATACAAGATGTTATAAATAAAGGAAATATATGTTATATAAAGAAAAAGAGTATTGTTAGATTGACTAGCATTCTTTAATCTTTGTTATAAAGTGATAGAAATTAATATTTAATTTTTAAATATAATTATATTATTTCTTTAGACTAAAGATTCAATCCAACAATTTAATTGATATTCGGTAATAATATATGATGAAATTAGCAGTAACAGTTTTAATATGTGAGAAAGAGGAAGAAATGATTAATAGTGAAAATGTATTCCATTAATTATGAAATGAAAAGTATATGTGTATTTCATCTCACACATTTATTAATGAAAGATGATTAATGATGGAATTAAGCTAATCACAAATGCACATGCAGCGGCGAGGGATGAAGCCTTGACATTCGCCGCCGGGATGACCTTCACTCGTACACTGAATATTGCAGTTGTCACTCTGAAAGCACGCTCCTTTGAAATGTGCACTTGGTGTATAACAATCTGCCTCTGCTCTCTTTACACATACATCTGATTCATTAACACAATATTAATATTATTATTTAAGATAAATCACCAAAAATATATCCAATGATTAAACCTTATAATTATACCATAATATGTATATATATATATATATATATATATATACACACACACTTACCAGCAGTTAAGACGAGGAGGAAAAAGAACATAATTCCTAGGGTTTTTCTCTCCATTGAACGCAAATTGTTGAAATTCTCGCTAATTCAAAGTTTAGAGTATCTTTGTCTTTGTAGCTATTTCTCTGAAGCTGCTTCTTTATATATAATATGAGAGTTTGGCTCATGCAGAGGTTGTTTAATGCAATGGGGCTACGTATGTTCAGAAGGTAACTAGAGAGAAAATCATCACTCCCACATTAATGTATAATATGTTTCTTAATAGATATAATAAATAAAATAATAAATTATTTTTGACATGGTTCACATTTCATATTCAAATAACTTTACTCCTTCCGTCTCTATTTAATTTAATGTAATAACCTTTTAATTATAGTATTATTCATTAATTGAAAGGCACCGAAGATTACTTAAGTATTAATTATTGACTAAATGTCATTTGTGATTTACGATAAGTTTTTTAAGTAAAAACTATTGATAATTAAATGTAATTTAAGTTTTTTAATAAATTTTAAATTAAACATGATTTATTAATAAAATGTCACTTACTATTTGTGATCTTTTTTAAATTAAAAATTAATTATTAATTAAACGTCATTTAATATTTATGATAATCTAAAATAAATATTAATTATTACTTAAAATTTACCATAATATACCAAAATTATATATATATATATATATATTTATTTATTTATTTATTTATTATAGATATGATTATTGAACCTATAATTTTGTTTTTTTAAAAACAAAACAAAACATTTTCACTAGAAGAATGAACTTTTTAACAATTTAGTTAATATAAAATATAATGATACGCATAAAAAGATCAAACTACTCTATTTTAGGTCAAATATGCATCAATGATACAAAGTAGAGTGCATACAAACATCTTTTAGAAAAATATGTTTAACATTTCTCGTCGAAGTCTAACAATTTACACATTCTAAATACTTTATATATCTACAAATATCATCTTCATAGGTGTGAAAAGGTGAATGCATTGTACAAAAGTTGTACATCAATGTCATGGTCTAATGTGTTTGACAATTTTCCCTCAAATTTTCACCGCTTGATATCTTATTATATATGATTTAGACCGTCACTGAAAAAAAATTCTCCTTTAAGTTTTGTGTTGAATAATTTAAATAAATAATTATATAATTGTATAGATGTTTACATTTTAATTTCATGAGGTATAGTGGATATGTTAATAAAAGTTTCTCACTTCTTACCATTAATATTAAATATTCAATGGAAAAGTTGATGGAAAAGTTGACTGAATTTAAAAACATGATAAGATTATATTAGGTTCTATTATAGGATACTAGCTTTACTTTTAGGTTAGGACGAGGTTTACTTCTAGGTTATAGGAAGGTTTACATTGTTGACAAAAAAAAAAGTTTTTGGACTTTTTGCTTCAAGAAAGTTAATTTTGATGATGATATCAAGTATAAAAATGAAATAGAAGTAAAAAATAAATTAAAAGACTTGTATTTTGTTTTTGATCTAAATTTCTTTTGTAATATATTGTAATATCTTAAGTTTAGTTTGTAATATGTTGTAATATCTTAAGTTTAGTTTGTAATATGTTGTAATATCTTAAGTTTAGTTTGTAACATGTTGTAATATCTTAAGTTTAGTTTTAGTATGTAACAACATAACAACTAATCTCATTTAAAAAGAAAACTACTTTTTTCTAAAATAATTGATTATTACTATTTATGTGAATTGATTATCATTTATTATTGTTGCAACCAAAGCTGTGACGGAAAAAATAAACAATAAAAGAATGACTTTAAAAGAAGTTTGGAGTTGTCATTTGTTATTACTAGAATAGTAAAAGAACTAACTATAAAATAACAACAGAGATTGACATTCTCCTACATATTCTTAAAAAAATCAATAGTTCTTTAAAAAGATTATTTGTTTAAAAATGTTGATGTCTTTTAGTTTTCAAAGATTTTGTATTTTTTGACATGACTGAAAAAAATAAAGATAATAAGTACGATATCAACACAGATGGTTACACAGTACTCATACATTTAAAACATTATTTAATCATTTTGAAAAAATATAAGAAGATATCACTCTCGTATATATTTGAATTATTTAAAAATGAGTGTACATGATGCGAGTGCTCACCACATTAATTTTTTTTTGAAATTGTTTATTTAACTCTTTTATACTTTTTTAAGAAAAAAAATTGAAAATGGGTGTCATAACATACGAATCGAACCAACACCAAAATAAATAAGTAAAAATATTCTTTTTATAATTTTTAAAAGGTTTAATACATATTTTAGTCCTTCGAATAAAGATGTTTGTTCAAAGTTGTCCTATATTTTAAAAAAAGTTCAAAGTTGTCCCATATTTTGTAAAAACTAGTTAGAGTTGATCTTTTTTGCTTACGGCGTTAAAAAGCTAATTAACGGTGTAATGATGTGGCTGTTGTGACCTGTCTAATTTTTTATTACGTGGCAACCAATTGATGTATAGGCGTTATTGTAAAAGGAAAGGAGGGTACCCAAGAACCAAGGAGCAACACCAACACCAGCCCCCGCGCCGTTGCGGTTGAACCGAAGACATTGCCGACGCCGTGTTTGACGTCGTTGTCGGAGACGCTCCCATCACGTTCTTCTTCTTTGCGTCGCCGTCGATGGACTTCTTTTTAGCTGGACAATGCACCAAATTACCTCACACCTGTAAACTTAGTTTTAGCTTAAGTGAAAATGTTCCAGTGCATATCTCGTCTAGGCGAAAAGGTTTAGCTTAGGCGAAAATACTATCAGCATACCACGTAAGGGCTCTTAAATGGTGTTTGTCCATTTTGACGGTAAACCTCTATTTGTTTCAAGTTTTCAAAAATAAGGACCTAATTGAGATACCGAATAAGTAGGAGATCTATTTGAGATTTTGGACGAAAAAAGGACCTACCAAAATAATTAAACCTAATTTTGAATGTGAAAGACTTTTGAACACTTTCATCTCATTGTAACTTTAAAAAGAGTGCTTTCTTTCTTAAATTTTTTTACTGTGATGGTAATATTTAATTTTTTTTAGTATTTTTTAGTATTTGGTTAATCTCTCTTGTAAAAGAAATTAACAACTAGATAAAAGATATTTTGATCTGAACCTTCTCTTGTCCTATTCTCTTTATTTATCTGCTATTATATTAAAGTAATCATAGTTATTAGTAAGTCAAATTTTAAAATAGAAAAAAATATGAAGCAAAATTTTTATTAAGAAATCGATTAACATTTTCTTGATTTTGTTCAAACATGATTATTTTGTTGTGTGATTCTAACGCACATTAAGCAGTAGAAACTAAGTTTTTTCTTAGCTTAGCTTATCACTCTTAAATAAAAGGATGGTCAACAAGAATCATTCAATCTTTGGAAAATGGTTGAGAATTTTTTTGTTAGAGAATTTTGGGAGTTCGATGTCTTATGAGATTTTTTAAGAAGGAAAGTGTAGGATAACTTTGTGCTGGTTTGAGGCTAGTGAAAATTTAATATTAAATCACTAAAAGTTTCAACAATTAACAAAGAATTAAAATTTATTTGGAAAAAATTAAAAACAACTCAAAGAAGACAAAAAAAAGTTATACTGACCAAGCAAAGGCCACCTCTTAAATTTCGAGAGGATCATGTTAAATCAAATTTTATTAGTTAAATCATTTTTAACTTTATCCATTTTAAAAAATAAATAAAATAAAATAAATATCCTTCATGAAAGTTGGTTCACAAATAGCCTATTCCTAATAGGATGTCATACAAATTTGTTAAATTAATCTTTGAAATTTTAGATTCGTAAAAAACACTTTTCTATAGGTAGTAAAACAAGTGGATCCACCGTTATTGGTCAGCCAAAACAAGGTATGGAACCTGTAGTAACAAAAGAAACTAAAAATCTTATTTCATCCTGTCAAAGGACAAATGACAAATTAACAGGTCCATTCACTGTATTGTATAGATTTTTTTAAAGTTTTAATTAATTAATTAATTAATTAATGTCTAGATGATAACTTAAAATAATTATTACTTTTATTTACTAAATTATTTTATTATAGTTAATAATAAAATTCTAAATTATAAGCATTAATAACTTAAGTTATCATTACATATTTATATTTTAAAAATAATACAGTACAAAAAATTAGTTTATATTTTAATTTATAATTTAAAAAAACAAAAAATTAATCAATCCATCTTTCTCTATCAATGACCTTAAACTGAACTATTTAAATAACATCGTATTAATTGTTAGCAAAATTAAAAATAAGATTTAATTATATTTGGGTCTTTATTTATTTTGACCCTATTTATTTTTGACTTATTTAAATTTTAACATTTATTAAATAAAATAAATGTAAAAATTGAAATTAACTTCAACAGGAAGTAATCACGTGTTAGTCCAATAAAAATCTTAGTTAGTAATTTTTGTTTTATATATATATATATATATATATATATATATATATATATATATATATATTTTTTTTTTTTTTTTTTCTGATTCAATTGAGTTTTTATATTTTTTACACAAAAACAATATGGTCTCTTTTGCACTCAGTTGTCCTCCATGAATTTTGGAACGAATCCAAAATCCACAATTAGGTTCATGTGTCCTTCTTTGACAATAAAGTAGACAAAGTCAAATATCTTGAATCTATGATTTTGGTTTTGAACAAGGTAATCTCAATGAAATTGTATCATCAACAAAGAAGGGTTGGAAAGCGAGAAAATGATTTGGATTCACATGTGGTCATTATTAACGATGTTAAGACTAATTTCACGAAAGAAACCATATTGTCTTTATTTAAACAATATAGAGACTCAATTGAGTTTGTTTTTGTATAGAACCAATTTCTCCTCCAAGGTATGGTGTTATTCCTAGGTTGCTAATTGAGATGTACTTTGTCTCATAAATTGGGATGTCCTTGTCTAATAATATGGTTATAATGAACCAAAGAGGGTATATAGAAGTACTCTCACGTTCAAGTCAATGATAGGAAAGTATATGATAACTTTAATGATAATAGAAAGATTAAACTACCTTTACTTGAAACTGGGCCTCCTTTATATACTTGACTCTCATTAGTTACCTTTAGAAACATTGAAAACTCTTCATAAATGCTAATAAATACTCTACTTTAATTGTCATAACGTTGAACGGACAAATTACTACGTTATGGAATCTAGCCTAGCATAATGGTATGACTAAGGGGTGTTGCTTCCTCCACCACCACCCCTTGCTCCCTCCACCTCCCCAACCCTCTACAATATTATTTAATTACAAAAGTAGTCTTTTTTTACTTTTAATCCTATTTATTTACTTTATTTTGAAACCCTAAATTCCTACCTATTTTTACTCACCCATTTTCACTCGCGCAACCCCACTCCCACACTCTTCCAAGTCTCACTTTCTTTCTTTCCAGATTCTCACACCCTCCAACTTTAATCGGATCCGTTTCTTCACATCTCCCAACTCTTACTTCTCTTCTCCATGTCCATTTGGTTCTTCTTCATATTCCTGTCTCCATATCCGTTTGATTTTGTGGTGTGGTGGTGTGGCTTTTCGTGGTGCGGCGATGCGGGGTGTTTGCGGTGGTCATTCGACAGTGCAGCAGTTCCAAACGATAATGAACATTTTATGACTAACAATAATGAATATTTTATGACTAACATCATAAAAAAATAATTTTATTGACATTGATAAAAAAATTCTAAATAACATCAATGGAAACATATATCATTAATGTTGGTAAAAAAAAATGATTGCAAAATAAATCTAGAAATTAACCACAATCGATTGTTAACATGAGAGAAATATTCATATTATTAGTAAAATATGTTAAAGTATCTGTATCTCAATTTCAAAATGATAACGGAATAAAAAAATGAAAATGTATACATGAATTAATTAAAAAAATTTCAAAAGTTCAAAATTCTTACTATTTAATTATATTTTAAAATTTTCTAAATTTAAATGATCAAATTCCTCTCTTAAAGTTTTAAAGTTTCAATATTTTAATTTTTTATTTAAATGATTATATAAAATGTTTCAACCTTTTTATAAAATTAACTATCCTCCACAATATTTTTTCTGACACATTACGACATATATTTCTTCCTCATGTATCAACATTTTTTTACGTGAGATTGCTTAACTTTTCGTACGTTGGTGTGAGTAAGATAAATAATCAAAAAGTTCAAAAGATACAACAACGGAAAGAAGCATAAAAGACAGAGAGATAAAAGAAAATGAAACATAGAAACATGGGTCCACCATTAAAATAGTTGTGCTCTTTGGGTGATGAGATCTAAGAGAGAAAGAAACAACATAACTATCAATAACAAATTCTTGATGGTTAAGCATAAACTAGACCATCACATTCATGTAGGGAATTGGAGTGGATAGAATATTAGAAAGTGGGTTTAAGCCTAACTCAACCCCACAAAACCGGCTTGTAAGGTGAGGTTTGCACCTCACTTATATATTATAAATTGGCCTTATCTCTAGTCGATGTGGGACTTCCAACACACCCCCTTGGTTCACCAGTTGCTATTACTTCTGAGAATTGGGTGGTCCAATAGCGGCCCGATTGCGGGTGGAATAGAAGAATAGAATGCCCACTTAGAACTCGCTAGGATAGGCACTAATCATGGCTCTGATACCATATTAGAAAGTGGGTTTAAGCCTAACTCAACCCCACAAAACCGGCTTGTAAGGTGAGGTTTGCACCCCACTTATATATTATAAATTGGCCTTATCTCTAGTCGATGTGGGACTTCCAACATAGAAGTTAAAAAATATTAATCCTAAAAATAAAATTGTACTGAAGGATAAAATATGAATAGAAAAATGGAAGGACAGATAAAACATGAATGGGGAGGTGAAGGAAGCAAAAGGTGGTGGAGGGAGCAACACCCGTACACACTGTTCAAAATATTATCCATATCCATTTTGAAAAGGGAATATGAAGTATCGTGTCATGATATAAAAAACAAATTTAGAATGTAATTATAATAATGTAGACAACAATATTTTCTTAGATATTTGTCTTGATCACTAACAATAGAGCGTAGTGTAATATTATTATTCACTTCGTATCATGTTTTTATTTACTATTTATCGTGAGTTTTCAATTTTTCATTCAAAAATACTCTCTAAAACTACATCGATTCTTGCATATGTTATCACTAAGCTGCAAGAGCACAACTAAAAAATAAGGTAATATGTGAAAATTGATGGGTATTAAACAATACTACTAGTGAATAAAATTCGCAATACACCAAATCCATCAAATGTCACCACAAACATTCTCTTGTAAAATTTGGTAAGAATGCCTTTCCTCTTGTTAAAACTCAATTTTGTAAATCCATCAACGCAATACTTTTATTTTACTTTACTCAACATCATGTGTATAAGTTTAATTTCCTCTTTTATTTTTTAGATTTTGGTGATTTAATTAATGTGTATAAGCGAATATGAGTGTGATTTACAGTATTTTGGTATAAAAAGAAATTTTGTTGCAAAGGTTAACAATGACATAACTTAAATGGGTTGATATTTGAGTTATTTTGTTTTTGGTAATGACAAATTATATTATTTTTGTATATAATAAAGTTAGCAATGTCGTGAAACTTTATATTTTGTTTGTAATATTCTCAAATAAACTTTCTTATGTTGTGATAAAAATCATTATGAGTTATGGATAAAAGAAACCCTCATTTAAAATATTTTAAAGTGTGAGATTGTCTTGTAATGGTTAATATACCTCTTAATAAGAAAAATATTCTAGTGAAAATATTCTATGACGTTTATTATATGAAATTTCTTAAGATTATTGAATGATATATTAATACAAATTGAATTTTGTTTTCAGTAAGACAAAACCAATTACTGGTTGTGTTTTTATTTTGGATAGAGGTGCAGTATCATGAAAATCTACTAAACAAAATGTTGTTTGATATACCATGGAAGCAAAGATTCTCATTGTAAATACTATTGTGAAAATTTTTTATTATCTATATAATTTACCATTATTAATATAGTCTGACAGTCAAGTTTATATGTATAAAGTTTCCAGAAAGAAATTGGAAAGAAAAAATAACATATAGGAGTGAAACATAAATTTTTTAGAAACTTATAATTACTAATTATATTAATTTTCTTGACTTCGTCATGTTAGAAAAAATACTATGGATGTGTAACCAAATAGTTTATGCATTAACAAATATTATTCATTGAGAGGAATTAGACTAAAGCTCATAAATTAGTTATAACAATAGACATCCATTTTTGCGTGAATAATGATCTCATGGAATGAAGTTAAATGGATAATAAAAAAAAATTGTTGACTAAATTACACCAACTAATTTGATGAAATGTTATGTCTCATTCCTAGGTGTACTATAAATTGGAACAATAATAAGATTGAGGTATGTGCACTATCATGTTTATTTTTAAAATACCTCTTAATAAACTTAATGAAAATTATTGTACAAGTGTGACTTACAAACCACCCTTTAAGGGTTTACCTAATGAGTATAAAAGTCGTTCGTCATAGACATTGACAAGTCGCTAAGTGATACTCATGATACAATATACAAACACAAGATCGTAATATAAATTACTAATTAAAACTTAAAATGAACATCGATATTACATATGTTATTTACTAAAATCGAATTAGAAGAGATGTAGCTCAAGAAAATTAAGTTTTTACATTTTTTCGGTGGAAGTTTAGAAGAATGTGTAATGCTCAAACCCAAAAGGTTTCTTGCTGAAATAAAATATTTGGTTTCGAAAATACATTTGTTTTATTTTTACCTTTTAAATTATGTGGGGATTGTTGAAAATATTTAATATAATTTAAAAATTAAATAATTAAAATAAAATACTATTGTTACTAATGTTTTTATACAATATTAATTTTATAAGTAAATGTTATTTATGGATAAACAATTTCTTACATTTATTTTATTGATTACACATTATTTTATTTTAAAATCAGATTTATTACAATTATTACTAAGTGTCTCTTTTACTTATAAATATCTCTTATTTACATGGAGAAAATATATAACAAACATATCAACTCATAAAAAATGTTTTCAATCTTCTATATCGTCTTTTAAACATTAATTGGTGTTTAAAAATACGATAGATTGAAATCCTTGTTATCTTCTATCAATACGATAGATTGCTATATCTTAGAAAAAAAACATATAATTTTGTTGTTCTTATTAATGACAGTGTTTTCTATCTAAGGACAGTGTCTTAGTGTAGGTTATTTCTATTCTTTTCTTCAATTGTAATTGTATTATATTTTTTTATTATTGTTTAACTCGATACATCTTCTATTATCTATGTCTCTGCCTTATTTTTATATAAATATTATTATTTAAATATAAAAATACATAACGTATACTACCTATAGTGGATATTCCCCTTTAAATAATTTTACATGTTATCGTTGTGTTATGAATGATACATAACATCGTTGAAGTAAAAATATATATAAAAAAAATAAAAAAAGTCAAGGGAATATGAAATATAGGGTGAAATTTGATTACTATATAACTGCATCTATATGATATTTAGTTTATTTTTTCCTTTTTAAAAATATATTAAGTTAAGAATATATAATGATAAATATTATTGTATTTAAAAGAGGTATACTGAAGTATGGTAGAAATATAGGATTATATTCCTGAATGTGATTTGAGAAGACAATAAACCATTTTTTGAATGTTCCAAAAGTGATTACATGCTAAAAAGGAACACTTTATTATTTGAAAGCTTGAAAAAATGATTACGTGTTCGAAAAAAATAAATATTCATTTAGGCAAAAGTTTTATTAGACGTAAAAGTTGTATCTATTATGTGTATATCACTATAAGGATAACGTAGAATAGAAGAAAGATTAAATATTTTTTTGAGTTTCTTAAATTTTTTGTGTGGAATTAGATTTTATCTTTTTTATAAATTTTGAATTATTTTTACTTTTAAATTTTGTTAATGAATGAATATAATTGTGATCTTTGTTTGTTTATGTGACAAATGTTCTTAATATATTTGCGTTCATGTGTTAGTATATGTGAGTCAACGTTGATTACCATATAAAAACATTTTTAATATTAAATAAAAATATTCAAAATTTTTAATAGAGAAAATCTAATTTGTATGTTAAGAAATTTAAAATATATTTAAAGTATTAAATAATCGTAAGTAGAATAATAAAATTGATTAATTTGATAGTAATATATAGAAGTTAGCTGATGATAGTAAAATATATTTAAAATATTAATTTGATAAAAAAAACAAATTAAATATTAGTTGTTGATATTCTAATTTTTGTTTTGAAATTTAATTTTCATTTATTTTACATTTTAAAATTCATATATATATATATATATATATACATATTAAAAATACATTTAATCACCTAAATATTTATTTTTAAGATTAAATATTTTTTATAAAAATAAATTTAAAAATAATATTATAAAAACTAAATGGGCTCATGAACATCTCCACTTTTAAATATTTGTAGCAAGTCTAATAAAATATTTACATTTGTGTTGTTTCTTTAATCCATTCAAATTAAAAATATTTACACAAATTGACTAATTTTTACTGAATTTTATTTTCGATATTTTTTGTAGAGAATTTCATCGAAAAACAACTCAATTAAAACACGGAAACTAAATTAGGTGCAACTCATATCATGATGGAAAATATGGAAAGGAAGGACAGAGTGATATGATATATATTGGCTTTTTCTATTTTTGCTTGTTCATGGTTATCGTCCTTCTCATTATTACCCTTCTAAATTGAGCTGCCCTATATCTCTTTATTTAACTTTTTCCTAGTTAGATGAAAATCTCATAGTTGAGTTCACAAGATCACTGATTTCTTTTCATTCCTTCGCTTTATGCTTTTTCTTAAATTCATTGTAAGTATCTCCAATCAAGCGAGCTAATCTTGAAACAAATAATCAATTATTGAAATTTAAATGTCACGGGTGGACTCCTTAGGACGAAAATGTGTGACTGTGTATAGTGAATAAATTGACAACAAGCACTTTTGTTTTGTATCAGTGAAAGGTAGTTGTTGAACACGCCTTCAATGAAACAATCTTTCCAAGTGAAATAATCCAACAACGTTTCTTCATAATAGATGGAACGGATAAAAGATATTATTACAAGACTTAGAGAGAACCATCTTTTCTTGATAAAAAAACTTTTGTTCACTTGGATCTCATCACGGAACCAAAATTAAACCAAAAGATTTAAGAATTTGAAATTGGATCTTTCAATTAAAAGAACACAAATATTTACAAAAAAAAAACGAAATTTTGATAAAAATAATCAATAATATTTTACCCAAATTTGTAGCGTGACCTTTATATAGGTGTCAGGAGATTATTGGATTGAGAGAATTCATATGTGTGTTCCTGAAGGTTGAAAAGTGGAGAAATCTATTTATAAAAGACCATATATGTATTTATAGTGTTTTGGGATCCAATGTCGTTTACGTAATTTAAATAAGAAATATATCTATTAGAGGCATGTTGTTAAAAGACAATAATAGTTATTTAAAAAATATAATACAATTGTCGAGATTTTAGTAATGAATCTTTATTGGGACGTGTTACCTAGAATATTTGAATTGGGTATGTACATAAATCTATATAGTATCGAAATTTTGATTTAGCTTTAGGGATGCTCTTGATCGTTCTTATGATTGGATTCTACCGACTTGTAGAGTTTTCAAAGGGATTGGCTATTTGAGTGAGCTCTTTTGTCGTTTGACCATTTAGACGAACTTGCAGGTGGATTGGCCATTCGGTCGAGCTTACAGGTGGATTAGCCATTCGACCGAGTTCTTATATCGTTTAGACATTCGACCAAACTTGTTGGTGAATTAGGCATTTGACCAAGCTCTTATATTGTTTGGCCATTCAGTTGAGTTTGCTGGTGAATTTGTCATTCAACCGGGCTTTGTTCGTAAGCTACTGTGTAAGAATAACCCTTCCATCTTGTGTTGATGACTTTAAGCAAGTTTTATGCTAGATTGTCAGCCCAAGCAGGTTCAATTAGGTGTTGTTGGTTTGGGTAGATCCTTGGTGTTATTTTTGGCCGAATTGATTATGACGTTTAACTTGCTTGTCCTCTTATTTCTTGTCCTTTTTTGAAATTGCCTACTGTAGAAGGAAGTGAATGTGATTGAGGTGAAGACTAATTGATTGGGCTAGCTTGTGTTTGGAGATCGACTAGAAACTGACAAGCAAAAACGTGAAGGTGTACCAACATAAAGGGATCGAGGAAAAATCTTCAAATGAATCTTCAAGTGAAAGTGACAAAGGGGAAGATCAAGATGGACGACTTAACTAGCTTGTGTGTGGAGGTTGGCCAAAAACCTGACGGGATGGTTTCTTAATTCCAACAAGCAAAGGAATAAAGTGGCTTTGTCGACAAAGTTAACTTTTTAAGAGGAGGTGATCCAGGTATTGTAATGTTGTTTTTCTTTTGTACTCAGATATTGGGATGTTGAGTTCCTCTGTACCCAACAACTGTTGTTTCTGTACTCGGATACTAGAAATCAAGTTGTACCTCATTAAAACCTTGCCCAACAAAACCTAACATAGGGAAAAATTTGGTCGAAGAAAAAGAGTTTACACACATCTCATGATATATATATATATATATATATATATATATATATATATATATATATATACATATACACATATACATACATACATACATACATATATATATATACATATACATATATATGTATGTATGTATATATGTATATGTATATATATATATGTATGTATGTATGTATGTATATGTGTATATGTATATATATATATATATATATATATATATATATATATATATATATACATATATATATATATATATATATATATATGTATATGTGTATATGTGTATATGTGTATATATGTATATATGTATATGTGTATGTATGTATATGTATATGTGTATGTATGTATTAAACAACTTTAAATTTATTGCTTTTAACTTTCAACTATGTGTCTAAAAAGTGGAGGGGGCTTTTAGGTCAAGAGAGAGTATGTAAGTCGCAACCTTTCGAAGAGAGAAAAGAGGAAGAAAAGTTGTTGGCATTTTCACCGAGCTGTTTTAGTAAAATTGTGAATCTCATTTCATTCATCGTTGGATTGAGCATAAACTTTGATAAAAGGTTTGTGAATATGGTTCTTCGTCAATTAACGGTCTAAGGTTAGAGAAACTAGTTCTACATTGTTCCTCCATTTTAGATTTCTCTTTCTTTGTTCTTCGTAGTAGAGTGCAGTATTTTTTTGGCGTATTAGTTTATTGTAGGCAATTTATTGTTCTTTTTTATTTGAATATCTTGTACCTATATGTGATCTTAGTGGAGCTTGATTTACTGTATTTGCATGTAGGTTTTTACTTCTTACATTGAAAGAGTTTTCCCATGTTAAAAATATTGGTGTTCTCTTTTGTTATTATTATTTTTTTCATTTTCTTTTGTTATTTCTTCTCATAGATTCTTGCAAGTTTGGAGAAATTATTTCCACATCATACTTTGATACTTTTTGTTGTTGTTTCTTCCATCTAAGTGGCATCAAAACTATTTGGTTTGGGGTTCTATTTACATGAATGATGGAGATAAATATAAAGACGATTGTTTTAAATGGTACAAATTATCTATTATGGAAGGGAAAGATGAAAAATTTAATGTTTATGATGAAATTACATCTTCTTTTCTTTGCTACACAAAAGTCAATTTTTTTCTAATGAAGAATGATACTTTGAGTACCAACATGTATGTTGTTTTATTCGAAAATGTAGAAACTAATGTTTATAATCACATTGCTAATGAGACACATGCTATAACTTTATGGGAGAATATTTAGTTTTTGTATGCTTTTAAGTCAAACAATAACAAATTAGATTTGTTGAATTGCTTGATTAATTTGAGGTCCATGGAGAATTCTTCTATTTCAAATCATTTAAATGAATTTCAACGGATCCCACATCAGTTGACAAGAATGAGTATTAATTTAATGACGAAGTTTTGGAACTATGGTTACTGAATATTTTACGAGAGTATTGCAAGATATTTCAGGTTTTAATTACAAACCCAACCCCTAATGACATTTTTTCTTTATAATGACAAAGAATAGTGCTCTTAATGAAGAGATGAGAAGGAAGGCATGTGGTTCTTCATATCAGTCTCATGTGCTTATCACAAAAAATAGGGAAGAAGTCAGAAAAGGGAATCAAAAGGTGGTAGAGAGAAAAGTATGAGCAAGTCCAAGTTAAGATACAAAAATATAAAGTGTCATTATTGTAACAAAATTGAACACATTCAAAAATACCGCTTTAAGAGGAAAAAGGAGAACAAAGACAAGTAGAAATAGAATGATCATTATGATGATCTTGTTACCACTACTATTACATGTGGTGTTCTTTTTCTTCTTTTTTTTATTGAGTATGTTAATCTTGAATCTAATGAGAGCATGTGGACAATTGGTAGTGGTGTTACACTGCACGTTACACTAAGGAATAAGATCTTCATATCTTACACTTATGGTGATTTTAGAACATTAAAGATGGACAATGATGATGTTTCAAAGGTTGTTGGTGTTAGTGATGTTTGCTTATACAAACCAACATGAAAGTGTAATTATTATATAGAAGAGTCAGACATGCTTCAAATGATTGTTTAATCTAATAGTTGTGCATTTACCTAATGTTATGACAATTGGTTTTTATTTTCTAAATTTAAAAAACAATATTCAAATAAGATTTATTGATAATTATTAGTGAGTAACTGTTATCAATTTGAACAATTATTTATCCATATTTATTATACACTGTATATATTAAAAGTGTTTATTTAATATTCAAATACCTCCTAGTATCTTTACTCGTGACTAATCAAAGAAGATATGGAACTTTACATTTTAATAACTATTTTAAAATTGAATTACACATTTAATCCGCGACGACACTCATTCAATGTTTTAGAAGTAATTGAACCTATTTTAATAAATAATAAATAAAATAATACAAACATTAAGTATCAGAACCATTAAAAACGCACCCAAAAATCCTTTGCGCGGACGCTAGGTGTCAAGCAACAAGGATCCGAAAATCAGATAGTGGAATGCAGGTGTCAGCAGCTGAGCGGACGTTCGTTTTAAGTAAAACTGAGTTTTTGAAAGTTACGTCACACTCTGGCTGCATGCTCCTTCTTCTCCAAACCTCTGATCTTCCATTTCTCCTTCTTCTCTCTAAAAAGCTCTCCCTTCTCTCTACCAAAACTCACCATTTCTGTACTCCGATCTCCATTCAGGCACCATAGAAGCACTTCCGGCGTCCCAAGCTTCAATTTGAACCGATTAGTTTTGAGTTCTGAACGGGTAAGTTCTTCTTATCCTTAGCCGATCGTTCTCGGACACATGCAAACCAAGTTCTGGTTGCATGAATTCATATTCTTATTCTGAACCATTTTTGTTCTGTTGTTTGATTCTGGTTTGAAGAGTCGTTGAACGTTGAGGGTAGAAACGACTCATGAATGAATATTGGAATTTGTAAAGTATGACTGTGGGTATGCTAAGCTGGCTGTTCATCCTGATGTTCCGTGAGTACTCGTCTTCACGTAGAGGAGGGTAGGTCATGTGTGGGAACGACAGGAGGTCCTAGTCCTTAGGGGTACTTTGGACAGATAGGGCTAACCTCGGGTGGCAGCTGTTGAGGGCATCCCAGTTACTACATCACCCGGGTGCACGAATGCCTGTAGCTACACAGATTTCATACAGTCCGGACAGTCAGTCTAGTGATAGGCTTTGTATGATTCGTATGATGAAATTTATCTTGTGTGTTGGATTGTTTGAAATGTATGTGTATGTATGAATTAAATTACATAAGCTTACCCTGTGTTTTCTTGTGTTGTCTCGTCTTGTACGTTCGTCTTGTCGTTGCAATGATCATCCGTGTGGATGTAAGCAGAAGGGGACGCGCTGTTGGAAGATACGCTGGAAGAAGAAAATTTGGTCGAAGTTGAAGTTAAGACCGAACCTTAAGACGTTCAGTCAGTAGAGTAGTTTTTGTGATGAGACGGTCTTTTGCCACTTTCTCATCTTTGTATGTATGACCGTACGGTACTTGGTTTTTGTAAACCGTTCGGTCAAACTCGTACTTACGTATTATTTAAATATAGCAACTCTTTCTGTAAGGCCGTTCGGCCATGCTCGTACGTTCTCTTAGTGTAAGACTGAACTGAGATATTATTAATTGTAATTATTCTATTATATAATTTATTGCTATATTTTTGGGATGTTACATTAAGTAAATATAATACCATAATTTTATAATGTTAAAAATTTTAAAAATCATTTTATTTAATTTCTAAAACTCAAAATAAATGTTATAAACATACCGTAATAAAATTATTTTAAATTGATATATGGTCCATGAATATTGAGTTTATATACAATAAAAATGAAAATTAATATAATATAAACGACTAAATTATGTTTTAATAAAAATGATAAAATAATTCAAGTTAAAAGTCTTACTAAAATTGATTTGTATTTATTTTGAACCTTTTTATTTTACAGTTTTCATTTATCGGTTTGACGGATTCTTGGTGGTTATCAGTTTTGCTGGTTCTTTTTGAATTTTACGTTCAGTTTAAACTTTAAAATTGTGATTTTGAATATTAACCTTTAATAATTTGATTTAATAATCATGATTAATTGTTTCGTGTCCTTAAGTACTGTGATAAGATAATAATATTGTCAACATTTTAATAAACAATTTAGTCTTACTATATGACATGTCTATACCAAGTTCTTTGACAACGTTTTTGACCCCCCAAAACCCATCTTTATCAATCTCTTTTCATTTTTTTTTGCATTAGATAATAAACATATGGTTGTTTGATATACACTACAAATGTAAAATATTCCAAATTCAACAACCTGGTTTTGTCGTATAATGTTAGTGTGAATGGGAATGGGATATTTTCGTGCATAACCCTACAACTATGTCCTCTGCATGCTTACGCATCATAATCATACATCAAATAATTCCCATGCTCATCACTAATATTCTTTGCTTATTACTATACTTATATGACGATTACACCATGACCTCTGCATTCTTACCACATCACAATTACATCGATTAATGGGCCATTCTTATTTAGATAATTTCTTTTAAAAATATATTCTTTTCACAATTTTTTAATATTCAATATTGAGCTGTAATTCAGTGTTATTAAGTTACAAGTTTTTCTTATACATATATTAAACTCATTGTTTTGTTACTAGTGTCTGTCTATCGTAGACACTGTATTAGTTGTATATATAACGTCTTTTTCACAAATTTATTTTGATTATTTCACTGTAAAAAATCATTAAATAATAATTAATTTTATAGACAAAAAATAACTAATCATTATATATTAACTAATTTAGATATCATTTTTATAAACTAAAAGTTAATTGATATTGAAAATAGTTTCTATTATAAATAAAAACTTATAATTGATTTGTGAATAAGAGTTTAAATTATCTTTAATACTAGTTATAAAGATTTAGTTACCAAAACTTTAGTATTTAAACTAGTTTTCAATTTAAAATTAGAGACCAATTTAGAATCAATAATAATAATAAGTAAATAAAATATTTGAAGCTCATATAAGAGATTAATTTAGACTCTAATTTACAAATTAATTATAATTTTTGTTATAATAATTATTTTAGATACTAATAATTTTTAGTTTATAAAATTATATCTAACTAGTTAATACAGTGATTAATTATTTCATTTTCTAAAATTAGTTATTATTTAATGATTTTCTTGTAATAAAAGGAGAGAAATGAATTTATGAAAACAAACACTATACTACTATACTAATGCAGTATGTACAATTGATAGACAATAGTAACAAATTTTAATGAGTTTTTGATATATATAACACTGAATTATAACTGATTATTGGTATGAAGAGTAAGATTGATGGTGCATATATGAACAATATGACTTTCATTCTTATTAACCTTTTGATTATTACATGAAGAACTATAAGCTGCTATGAGGTTTCAAAGGATGTATGATGTTGTTAACGAATGTTGCAAATATGTTGGAGAAGGAGGAATGGAAGCCAAGCGAGTCGCGAATAAGGAGATTGAAAACAATAGCAAGGTGTTGTTCATCTTGCATAATCAAGAGACAATGTGTTAAACTATAATTCAGATTTATTAATTTACAATTTTTTTTCCTAATAAATATATATATACATCATCATGCTCATTAATTTATAAGTATTACCAGACAATAATGAACATTTTATAAGATATGCTTGTTTTTCACAAAATTTATTCTGTCCTCTCTTTTTATCTTCTCTTAGTGTGTCCCAATATAATGTATTGATGATAACTTTTTATAACAATAATTTGGTAAATAATTAAATTGGTGATGTTTTCGTGATTTCGGTGCATGACGTTAATGCCATGAGCTCTGCATGATTACGGTATAATTGACCGTCTTAATTTACTTAATTTGACTTTTTCTGATTTTATAATGTAATCAATAGCCAAAAAGGATACGTAATTCAACTATTTTATTTGTAAATACATGGACAATTTGTCGTTCAATTAGTCCTCTGACTTCTCATATTAATTGCTCTTTTATAAAAGTTAACACGTTTATTACCAAAATGAACTTGAACTTTCTACTCATTTTTTTTGTGTGCTTCTTTATTTCTTCAAATTACATTAATTTTAATGTTTTGAAATGCATTAAAAACTTTTATTGTATATAAATCAATATATTTTGAACATATAGAAAAAATAAAAATTAGTAATAAATCGAGACTTAAAATAAATCCAACTTACTTTTGGAAAGAGTAACAAGACCGAAATATTTCATCTATTAGAAAGTTATTGAAAAAGATCTATTTATATTTTAATCTGTAACTTATATTAAAATAGGAAAAATTATAATTTTACTTTTATTTTCCTTATCACGGTTTTTAGATTCAGCTCAGTTCTCTTTTTTAAAGCTTAATTTAATAATTTGAATTCTTTTCTCAGTTTAGAATTAATAAAATTGAGCACAATTTTTTAAAGTAGTTTTGTACACCTGGATATACAGTGACTTTTCAATTCTTTTTGTAGCTTGCCACTTTTCTCACGCATTCTTCTAACCACTTCAAAAATTATTTTGAAACTTCTATTTGTTAGGTCTAACAAGGAGGGGTCATTGAAGACAAAACAAAATAGATTTGAGTCTAAGAATATAAAAGATTGACACCACTCTCTACCAAAAACCTTAAAGCAATGGATTAATGAATCCTTTATTCTTATATAATGTTTTACTTTCTTATTTCTATCAAATATGAGACTTAGACTCACACTTGAATTTTCAAAACACTATTTTAATAATAGAAGATAGTTTTTACAACAGGCAGTGCACTACTTATTGCTGGGATCATTAAGCATTATTTTATATACTATGTTCATAGAAGATTCTTAAAATCTATTTAGAAGAGTCTCTTTTTAATAATTTTAAGAGAAAAAGAAATTAAAGAAGAAATTATACAAGATAGTTCGTATAAATTAATTTATGTATGCATTAACTTTAACTTATGAAACAATTAATTTTAATTTTTTTCTTAGTTTTCTCCTTATACGTCCTTATAGATAAATTTTACAAATGTTTTTCTTACACTGCTATATATTTACGTTCTACAGATATTTGTCAACAACATTCAACTGTCGAAAATGGTGGATGAAGGGATCCAAAAATTCAAATTACATCAAGTCATCGATTGAAGGAGACAACTCAAAAAATATGAAGCTCTAAATTTACATCCGAAAAGAAATTCTAGGCAATCTTGATATTCTCTAAGTCTAATTTCTTATTCACATTGAATCTTTCATTAATAATTCATGTTTGGGTCCCTCCTCGACTACCAACCAACTAATTCATCACAAAATGTGTTCATACTATATGTAGAATTTACCTAAAGATAATTTGCTTGAATGTAAGGATGTATATTTGAAAAAAAAAAGTATTTTCATATATCACGTTATTTAGTAAAATCTTATTTTTAGCAAATTGTTACAATAAAACGTCATAAGATTAATAAAGTAAACAAACTTATCTTAACTTATAAATATAATATTAATATAATTATCTAAAATAAATAATTATAATATATATATATATATAACAACAAAGAATATCTAAAGAAAACTTTGATTATCACCGTCTTTTATCATAGATGTTTCAACACCTATCATTATCTTCTCACATTAATAAGATGATCATAATAAAAGAGTTATCCTAAGACAATTAAGTCATATCAAATATAAGTTAAACATGGATTAAATAGAATAAATCAGATAGATACACATAAACTATGGACAAGATTCAACTATCTGGGTACATGTCTTTGACATTGAATTTCATTGTAGGCATGCACTTATAGTAGTATTTATGCTATGCAGATTCATAAACATATTTGTTATTACCTTATCACTCACAAGGTTAGTTTCCTTTGTATCTAGGACCAAAATAGTCTAGTGGCCACCTTTCCTCTCTATATGAGTTAAATGGTTGGTAAAATATTACGATACATCCATAGTGACTCTCAATGTCAATGCATACACTAAGATTATCACCACAAATAATTATAGAAACAAAATTCTCGCAATACCATCATAATACTTGTCCACAACCATAATCATCCCCACAAATAATAATAAACAATACTATAAACATATATTAGTTCCATCACAAATTTATTTTAAACAACCAAAAAAAGAAGAAAATAACAAACATATACATTGGCGCTCAAATGTGGCACTCATTGTCAAACTTTTCGTAAAAGGTGGCGCTTAATGCTACATTTGTCGTAAAAGGTAGTGCTTAGCACTATTCTTCTCACAAAAAGTCGTGTTTAACGACACACTTCTATGGTCCAACGTCTTGGAACTAAATTGTTTCAAATATGTAATGCAAGATGACGCTCAACGATGTCCTACCAATTAACTCAATTGATCAAATCTTAAGTTCCCCAATCAATACAAAAACTCAAATAAGACAACTCAACATGACAAACATTCAACATACCAATTTCAGCATATTAAATTTCATCATTCAACTTAATCATACAATTACAAATTTCAAAATATTTATAACTTTAAAAAAATAATATAATTAGCTTCCCTTACCTGATCAATAGTTCAGAAGACCCTAACCAACGAAACTCCTTTGAACTTGCAAGATGCTTTATTTACACTATAAACATTATAATACGTTATGATAATTGACCAGCTGATACTCATATAGATGACTAATAACATACATATAAGTAGAAGAAGACTAACATACAACAGATAACAAAAAATGATAAAAAAAGAACTGAAACTCAACTTATGCAAGAAATTGATCTGTTTAAATTGAAGAACTTTGTTACTTAGAATCAATTTTACTCTTTTGGTTTTTCAATAATCGAATAATTTTTTTTTTAAAGAAATTAAATAACTCTAAAAAGTATTTTCATAGATGACTTTCCTATCAAAGGAACATGAAAAGTTGAAAAAGTGTATAAAAAGTTATAAAGAAATAGAAAAAGCTGTATGATACGTGAGAAACTGGGATAAAGAGCATAAGAAATAAACATATAAATGAAACAAATGCATACCTAATAAAATATTTTGATAAAGAAAGAAAACATTTTGGAATGTTACAGGCGTCCTTCTTCGGTTATCAGTGTTTTATTGTATTATTGCTCTTTTATTATAATAATAAATAATGAAAAATAATTTTATAACAATGATGCTTATTAACAGCAAAATGAAATTATTTTAATTTCATTCTTTTATAAATCTAATTGAAATATGTTTATTTTTCTTTTATTCTTTTAACTGTTTATGACTAAGTGAATCAAAGGTAAGAGAATTGTTTTCTGCACGCACATGGGCTGTAGTGGATAGAGGTGTACTAGTTAAAATGTGTGGAGGTGATTCTATGAAATCACGCAAACATGTTATCTTATCCAAGTTTGAAGATTACGATGTTTAATATTTTTCTTTTCAAATATTGTGCCTTGGTTTTCAACAAACATATATTTAACTTTTTGTGGAAAATATCTATATTATTGCCAATGTAACAAACACAAATTGTGGACTTCCTCGTACACAATTACACTTTTTATGACTTTTTTAAAATAACTAAACTAATCTACAACTTTACATTTTATATCAATCATTCTAACATAAATAACTCCATAATACAACACTAAAAGAAGGAGTATGTTCTTTTGTTTATTATTATTTTTTAATTTGAAAACTAAAAATTAATATGTTTCTGGCACCGAATTCTAACTAAACACTTCCGAACTCTAAATGAATGCTTCCGTTTTAATGTTGGCAGAATAATCAAGAAACTTTAACCTACTTGTAGACATTAAAAATGTCTATTAAATAAAATAAAATAGCCTAATTTATTATCAGTAAATTAGACTAAATTTATACTTATATTTTCAAAAAAAAAATCAGTTTGGATTTTATAAATATACATAATTGGATTGATATTTATTTTCTAAAAAACATAATTTTGATATTTATAAATCAGATTCAAAATAGTTTTTTTCTCAAAATCAATTTTAAATTTAAAATAATTTAAATAAATTTTGGGGATATTATATATCAAATATACGAAAACACAAAAAAAAAGAATAAATATATCTCTAATTTTGTTATATATATTTTGCATTAATATATAGTACTTGGTATCTATATATGTTTTCACATCTTAGGTATTGTACCATTGGACTAAAGATGTATACCAAATATTATACCTAATTTTATAGAGAATATGTATCACTGATTTTCTGTCAAGATTATTATTAATCAGACAATTTTATGAAATATGAAATATTGTAATGATTTTACATTTAATTATAAAATATATTTATTTTAAATCAGTATATATTTCAAACCAAATTTTAAAAAAATGTTAATTTTAAAATTAATATTAAACTGATTTATAAAGATGTAAATTACTTTCTTTTAGAAAAAATGAATTTAAATTTAAAATCCAATTCAATTCTTTAGGTGTGAATCTATAAAATTGTAAAATATTTATTTATATTAGATAAATTTCATCCTATCCAACTCAATCGCAAATCTCTACTTCTGTATCCAAATCTTGTAATCACTTAGTCAAACATTACTATTTTGGTTTGAAACTTTCACAATAATTGAGAATTAAGATTTATAAACATTCAACGAGTATTGGTTAGTTAAGAAACATGTAAAACGTGTTAAATTCATAAGTAGATAATGCGTGAATATATAATGTTATGATTTTTTTTAGAATTAAGCTATCAAACTGAAATTACTACTGATAAACTATTAAATAATGACTTCAAATTTAATTTATAGATTTATATTTTATTTAAACTTATGTAATTGAAATGATTATAAATAGATTACTTTTATTTAAATTTATAATAGTTTCTATGACCTTTTTAAAATTACTTTTTAGAAAAATGAATTGTATTTGTACCAATATTTTATAATACAATTTTATTTAAATTATACTTTTATATAAGTGTTTTATTTAAATTTATATTTTTAAATATTATTTTAAGTAATCTGGTTTAAAATTTTAAAAAATAAATCTATGAATACCAAAATAATTCACAAATATTCTACAGAAGGAATATAAATTTGTGTGGATGGATATAATTGTCTTTCCATGGTTCAAACAATTCTTAGATTCCCCAAAAGGTTATTTTTGTCTAGAACAATGGACACAGAGCAACCTTATATTAATACCAACATTTTCTTCAAACAATCACAAACTTTACATTTCTATTCACACTCCGTTTTCGTTCAATTTATTTATTTAAAATACATTTAAATCTAACATAAAAAACTATATTTTATTTAATTTGTTTCTATTTGAATGAAGAAATAGAATTAAAATGAAATGAAAAAATATCTTATTTAATTTGGAACGATTTTACTATTTTTTTCTCTTTAATGGAAGGTTTTTATTTATTTTTTAAATTAAAATATAATCTTTTTGCATATTAGTTTATCCTTTCTTTTATATTGTGCAAAAAGATTATAATCACTATGATAAAATATATTGATAACTAATGTTAAAAAAAATAAACTCTAATTCCTAAATTAATTTTAATATTTTATTAATAATAGAAACTATTTTAAATATTAGTAAAATTTAAAAATTGTGATAGAAAACAAAAGGAAAAGATGTGAATGATATTTTTATAGCTGACTTTCAGATAATTTCTGAGTATTTGTGAGTACATGAATAGTTTTTTTTTTTTCAAATTCGTCTTTGCTATTTGTGGTAAATAAATAAACAGAAATAAAGATAATATACTTCTTTCTATTATATATATGTGTTTCTATTACATATATGCAAGAGTATATTGGGAAGGAAACACGACCTTGGAAATATCAACCTTAAATGACAAAATTGGTCATAATAATAGGGGAGAAAACGCAATGAATGAAAATAAGAAAAAGGAAATTAAAGCTGGAAGAAGCGCATGACTACCTTCTTAGCATACCTTTTTTTCTAGTAGGAAATACATTACAAAATTAATATGTAAGAAAGCTATCTTCACTAATTCCTTCCTACTTTTTCTTTCTTTGTCCTCACAACATATCCATTGCACATAGTCAGTCTTCGGATACGTCCTTAAATGTTTCATACAACTTTCAACATTTTCAAGAAAATTAGCAAGAAATCAATCTCTTGTGAATTTTATAAAAACTAATAGAAAATATTATTATTTGTTAGTTCGGTATATCCACTATCCACAAAATCAATTATGTAAGTAATAAAATTTCTTTTACATTCTCTTACCAAAACTCATTTTGTTACACTTTCCATTCATTTCTTTTTCTTTTTTCACTCTAATTTACTCCATTTGAAAAACATTACTTTTCACTAAATTAATTTTTTTTTTCATTCCCCAACATCCAAACAAAAACCTAAAGCTCGTTGCAAATTTGGTTATATCTTTAGTGGTTTTGGAGAGTTGGACGATAATCTGACAACCAGAGGTCGTTGGTCATCAAGGACCCACACTCACATATCATTCACTTCATATGTTACTTATACAGAAAATGGATGGCGACCATTAATGTTATATATTTTGTGTAAAATTTTGAGAAGAAAACAAAATTTTCTTGTTAAAAAGAAGTGTTCCCACATCTATATATAGGTGTGGTATGAGCTTGATGAGAAGCATAGAAACATAAGGAGAATATCCCAAAACGAGCAAAGTAGAGATAAAAAAGAAAACAATGGAAGTAGCACAGGTTCTGCACATGAACGGGGGTGTTGGAGACTCAAGCTATGCAAACAACTCTCTTGTTCAGGTATTCACAAAGTAACAGTTTGAATTCGCACTTCAGATAACCAAATTCAGAGACCCATAAATAGCTTATTACATACTGTCTTTTATATAACCAACAACTATGTAAATATCTTCTCTGACAAAGACCGTAACACTTTCAGCTTGTGCTCAGGCTTGGTGTGTTCATTTACCCATTAAAAACAAAGTGATAAATATGAATTTCATTTCAAGAAAAATGTTATATATAATGAATTTCATGGTACAATGATTGGTTGTTATGCAGCAAAAGGTGATTTCTTTGACAAAGCCAGTAAGAGAGGAAGCCATAACTAGCCTCTATTGCAGTACACTCCCGAGAAGTTTGGCAATTGCAGATTTGGGTTGCTCTTCTGGACCAAACACTCTATTTGTTGCGTCTGAACTCATCAAAACTGTGGAGAAGCTTTCTCGGAAGCTGAAACATAAATCTCCAGAGTACAGGGTGTTTCTGAATGATCTGCCTGGGAATGACTTCAACAACATCTTTAAGTCCCTTGACAGCTTTAAAATGAAATTGCAAACAGAAGTGGCAGGTGGGATTGGTCCATGCTACTTCTCTGGGGTTCCAGGATCTTTCTATGGCAGGGCTTTCCCGAATCAAAGCTTACATTTTGTCCATTCCTCTTACAGTCTTCAATGGCTATCTAAGGTACATGCGCATGCAAATGGAGCATTTGATATTTGTATTTTGTGGGAGCTACTAATGTAATACATGAACTATAAATAATAATAATTATGTATCGGTGATTGTATTAGGTTCCTGAGGGTGTGGACAACAACAAGGGCAACATTTATTTAGGCAGAACAAGCCCATCAAATGTTGTGAGAGCTTACTATGACCAATTTCAAAGAGATTTCAGTGTTTTTCTCAAGTGTCGAGCAGAGGAACTAGTTCAAGGAGGTCGTATGGTTCTGACATTTTTGGGGAGAAGAAACGAGGATCCATGTAGCAAGGATGGTTGCTACATTTGGGAGCTTATGGCTAATGCTCTTAATGATATGGTTTCGCAGGTAATTATTCACGGATCCAGTTTCTGAGGAGGTGAAAAGATGACTTAACCATGCATGAAAATCTGAGTTTTAACATAAACTATAGAAGGGCTTTTTTTCTTTAGTATTATCCTCTTTCCTTTGCAGTGTTTAACATTAATTTCCCAAGTTGTCTGTCGAAACATATGTATAAATCTTGGAAGATGCATGAGTGTAAATCTTTTCACTGTTTTGCTGCAGGGAATCATAAAGGAAGAGCAAGTAGATAGTTTTAACATCCCACAATACACTCCATCAGCTTCTGAAGTGAAATTGGAAGTTCTTAAAGAAGGATCGTTCGCCATCAATCGTGTGGAAGTCTCTGAAGTGAACTGGAACGCTTTTGATGAATGGACCGCTCTTGATTTTGAATCTGAAAGGTCTGAATCAATCGGTGATGGTGGATACAACGTGGCACAGTGCATGAGGGCTGTGGCAGAACCTATGCTGGTAAGTCACTTTGGTGAAGACATCATTGAAGAGGTTTTCAGCCGCTACCAGCAAATCTTGGCTGATCGAATGTCCAAGGAAAAAACTCAGTTCTTCAATGTCACTGTGTTATTGAGTCGAAAAGATTAAGCAAGAAGTTTGCATTGCATCTATATATATATATATATATATATATATATATATATATATATGTGTGTGTGTGTGTGTATGTATGGTTTGCTCCTTTCTTTTCTGGCAATTATGAGTAGCAAAAATGTTAAGCTGGAATAGAATAAAGTTAGAATTGTGTGGTGTTTATTAGCAACTTTTTTTTTTTTTTAAATATTTGTAGTTCTGTGATAAAAATTATTCTTGTAAGATTATGATATGATTAGTAGTCAATGATAGATGCTTCAATGCTGTTTATTCACTCGCCAAACATTGATTAAACTCAATGGAAAGTCTGAGTTGTATTGAATTTAGTGCTTTATTTTTTATCTGTTACCAAAATATTATAAATTAATGGAACAAATAAAAGATATTCTAACGGAATAATAAAAGTTAGAATAATGGAAAGTTACTCACAAAGAAAAAGTAAATTTGAAAAGGATCACTGGTAATGACAATCTTGTTGATCTGATACCTTGGGATGAAGCTGCCAAATCTTGCAATTATAATTAGGCTTCCTTTGCAATTTTATGTGCAAAACTTTCGTTGACTAATTTAAATCCTCTGTAAACTTGGCGAAGAATTAGGATAAGGTTTGGAAATTTTTGGAGCTTTGAGTCATCAGAGTGTCTCCAAGATTTCCTAATATAAACAATATTTATTATATTTTGGACATTATATAAATGGTATAGTTATTTTTTATGAGTTGTATTAATTTAAACATTTCATATAATTCAACCAAAAGCTCCGCAGTCATAACTATTAACTTTTATTGTGCAAAATATATCTTATTTCCTCTTGATAATTTTATTCACTCACTTCTTTGAAAGAAGAAAAGTGAAATAGATTGATTTTCTATTTTAATAACATTTTTAAATGTAACATTCATATTTGACATATTTACACTATTAATCAAAATATTACAACTTAAATATCTATTTATAGTGCTCCTTAATATGTTAAATAAATTTCTTACAATATATAAAATTTATATACAATATAAACAATACAATATGACTATACTCTAATCAACTACCACCAGTCTCATTGTTTATCAACTTTCATACCTGCATTATTGTCTATTTACCTATAGTATACTATCATTACAAACAGATAAATCACAACAAGCACAAAAATATGATAAGTTAGTGTAAATTTAAATCATATTAATTATAAATATAGTAACATTCTTATCCTAAGAATCATTGCCCTCTTATTTCACATCCCACATATCAAACCAAACTAAAGTACAACTAAATCAAAGCTTCTACAACATTCACACATTCCATACTTCTTCTTTTTCCTATAAAATCTTAAATCATCACACATATAATACATTATCTTACTTCAATCCCAACTTATCATATATCATCAATCACATATTATTTAATTATTTTTTAATGTTAATAATTCATAACTTACTTTTTGTTGTATTAACATAATATTCACATACAATATTTTTATTTATATCAAAATTTTTAAAAACATTACTCTAACCATAGACCTCTAATCAAATATTTCAATGGTCAAAGTGAAAAATCATGCGTCTAGGACTAGTTGTCAAAATTTCATCATAATCCAACATTAATGAAATAAGAATCCAAATATTCTCGAGATGACTTAAAAAAAATATGACATTTGATGTTGAGTAAGTTTTGCCAAGCGCTAAAATCTCCTAGGACTCGTTGACTTGAGAGCACCTGTGATCCATAAGTGTCATCCAACGCCAACAAGTCAATGAAATATTGTTTGATTGACGCCAATAGTACTACAAGGACGCTCGACATTGCACCAAATATTTAAAATTTCTTTATAAGTATTAATTGATCAATTGAACTATTCTTGAGCTATTTATTATTTAATATACTTTATAAGATCATGATGTAATCCTATTTTAGCTCAAGAATTACCAATTTGAATAATTAATTGTCTCATATTTAGTTATATATATATATATATATATATATATATATATATATATATATATATATATATATATATTATTGACTAAATCAGATAAATAACGGTGGCATGAAATTGTACAAATGTCATTGTGCTTTATCTATCCTATATTTACCTCTCTTATTTTTCTTATAAAATATTACATTAATATTGTATTTACATTGTTTGAATAACATTATGCATTAATAAGGGGTGTTATTGTAAGTGAGATATTTGTATAATTTCATGAAATCTTCAATATAATTACTGTAATTTACACTATATTTTAAAATGTGAACGTTTGTTCATTAATTCAAGATTAATATATATCATTTAACAGTTATAAAACATAATATTAAGTAATTATTACAGATTGATAATTAACCTCATATAAGTTTTGAAAACATCTTAATAAACTATATTTGACAAAAAAAAAAAAAAACTTAACAAGGATACTAGTAACTCCTAACTTTTTACATTTGAAACAAAAATGTAATAAACTTTACTAAAATAGTTAAATATATTACTTACAAAAAGTTAAAATATTGTTTTTTACTTTATAAATTAATTACCTTAGAAATAAATAATTAAATATACTTTATTTATATAAGGTATTTAAGGTTATTTTAGTCTTACTATAAAGTTTTATCTGCTTTATTTATGTAAAAGGAGATGCTAATTGAAATGACAGTAACAATTTTTGTTTATTATATATGAAATTTGAGAGATAAAAATGGATATAAGAAAAGGTTGAGAAACAAAGGTTTTTACATAAGAAAAGGATAACACCAACTAAAATCAATATTAGAGGTAAAGATTTTGGATTACAAGTAAACTCTAAATAACAAAACTCAAAACCGAGATAATGTGTTTGAAGTTCGATGAATTCTCACTTTTTTTAGGTATGTTAGTTTTTCATATCTATTAAAGGGATTTGTGATTTGATGATATATTTATTTTTTACTCATAACATGATGGCGAGAGGGTGACGAGTCTTGACATCATTATTGGCTTAATACACTACAAAAATTTACAATTTTACCGGGGGTTATTTTTTTCGTCTCCGGCGATTTTAACCTCCAAAAAATACGTTACCCACGGTTAGAAAAACCGTTGAGAAAAACTGCGTCGGTAAGTAATTTCCGGCGGTTTTTTTAAAAACCGCCGGTATTAGCGGGGGTTTGTGAAAACCCCCAAATATTAGCAAGAGTTTTGTGAAAACCGCCGTTATTAGCAGGGGTTTTGTG
Organism: Vigna umbellata; assembly: GCF_029865625.1. Classification (NCBI taxonomy): domain Eukaryota; kingdom Viridiplantae; phylum Streptophyta; class Magnoliopsida; order Fabales; family Fabaceae; genus Vigna; species Vigna umbellata. Next base: position 87,482,306 of record NC_142165.1, on the reverse strand, counting down.
AAAACCGCCGGTATTAGTGGGGTTTTGTGAAAACCGCCGGTATTATTGGGAGTTTTCCAAAACCGCCGGTATTACCCGAGGTTTTCCTGAAACCGCCCGGAATATGCAATTCAGATTTTTTTTTGTATTTATAATTTTGATAAAAACTCTTTTTTTTTGTATTTATAATCAAAAAATTTGAAATTAAAATTTTATATTATAAAATAAATTATAAACATGTTTTAACACAACATATTGTTCAAATAATGATTTATATTTATACTTAATTACACCTAATAAACTAATATATAAACTAATAAAGTCCTCTTTAAAACCTATGATACAATAAGAACCTCACATAATTGCTTAAAAATTTCCATTAAAATGGTCTAAAGTGTAAAATCCTATAGAGTTGTTGAGTGAGTCCTTTTATTGCGTTTGAGATTATCTCTTTTTCTCCTTTGATGACCCACTGGATTCTCCTTTGATGACCCACTGGTATCCTTGTAGGTAACCTTAAAACAATATAAACAAATATTAAACTCCAAAATTTAGTACCCTAATTTAGTACCCTAAAACATTGTACATAATCAAAAAAACAAATGCCTAGTGAAAAATATAACCTTGCACCAAAAGCTCGAACTTCTCATTATTTGTACATAAAACAGTCACAGACACATACTGTTCTACCTATAAAGCATTGCATAATAGTTATATAGTTTTTTTTATAAACATTAAATAGTGTTACTTATACAATGCCGTGGTGGTTACACCAGTGGCAATTATTATCCTAGTTTGATGAACAAAACAAGTTATTGATTAGTTCCAACAGAGAAAAAAAAAAGAAATAAAAATAATGGTGATTACCTGTTAGACAACAAAATAAGAGTGACTAATAAAAGAAATCAATATTAAAATGTTATCAGCCACAGGCACAGTAATTGTCACATTAGTAACGTTGAATTTGAGAATCAGGGCTAAATCTTTCCTTTGACTTGAACACTCTGAGCCAAAAGGACAAAGGTAATCCAACTCTAACCAAATAAATAAAAAAGTTTAAAAAGAATACACTGATATTGTAAATGAGATTATTTTCTTGTTAAAAACTAATTAAATATGTTTATAGTCTTCCATAAATAAGACAATATTAATTTTTAGTCTCTTTTTCATGTAGCATTTATAAAACAAGACTGAGAATGGAAATAGTGTATTTATTTTTAAGTTGAAACCAACATTCAACTTGAATCCTCCAGTATTTTTTTCTAGTTACATTGAACTTCATAGAAAGTTGTAAAACTTGAATGCAAACATCCTATGATAAATTTTCATTGATGAGAAACAAAAGAGAATATAGTTTTAGGATTAAAATGAAGCTTTACATAAGATTTGAGGAAAGTGAAAGTGATAGGAAAGTTAAGCAACAAATGTGTTTGAGATACCTCACTCATGGTAGGTCTGCAAGTTGCAGATGCCCGAATGCACAGGGAGGCAGCAAAGGCTACTCTATTAATCTGTGTCACATCATAAGCCCCTTTGCACACACACACACACATATATAAATGTAAGACAATAAGCAACATAAAAATAATGAATATCATACCAAATGATAAGCTTAAAATATGCATCAGAAACTTAAAATTGTAAACAAAGAAAAGAAAACAACCTTCTTCTGTGAATCAAAGTACATACTATAGGTGCCACAGAAGGAGCTTCACAAAAGCCTTCTTCCACCATTAACGATAATTTTTCTAATAACAGATTATGGAATGAACTTACCATTTCTTCTTCATGTCGTCGTGCTTTCTCAAGTGCCCTTTCTTCTCTTCTTTTTTTACCTTTTCAGTTTCTGCCTGCATTATGATTTTTACCAAGAACTTAGTGAATAAAGGGAAGACAAAGATAATGGTTAGTTGTTTGACAATTTCATCATTATAACTTAGTAAGGCTGGAAGGCAAGAAGCAAGAAGCTACAGCAAATATTTATTTAGTATTGCCTACAAAGTAGTAAATATTTATTTTATCTTTTGCAGAAAAATGCATATCTTCCATTCTCTCTGTCTCATTTTTTCAGCTTTAACTGAAAATGCATCAATAAAAAATTCTTGTGAAACATTATACAGTTCCTAAAATGGGAAGGACAAGTTATCACTAAGATCAAGCATATTCATACCTTAAGCAGATTTAGAACATCACCAGTTAAGAATAAAACCAACTACACAAATGTTTTATAGGAGATGCATGGACTATAATGAAAGACAAATCAACATGGGTTGAACTAGAAGTCACCATCATTCCTAAAAATCACATTACCAAGACTTAAAGACTAACCCTTTCATGGACCACAGTTACCCTCGCTGTAAAATAATATACCAAATCGATATTCTCTTGCAATATCCTTAACCAGTTACAGTTAGAAAAAACTTCCACAGATATGCATCTCTTAACCACAAAATCATTGAAGCATCATAAATACATGTAAATTGAAATCAATAATCAAGCATCAAAAAACTGTATTTATACATTTGGACTTCTCCAGGAGAAAATCACACTAAAGTACTAGATCAAAGACTATCACTGCCTCTTAGAGGACTCACAGCCTGAAGCCAGTTGAAGTTATTATTGCAAACAAATAGGCACGACCAATGTAGTGAAAACCAAGATCCTACCTGGGATGGGACAGGTATGCCCTTTGCAATTGAAAAGGTAAGAGGGAAAGACTCTAAAACTTCAGTAATAGCTAAGAGGTATGCCCTTCCCAAATTGTTGTGCTAGTTGCGTTTCCTTTGATTGATGAACCAATTATTAATTTGCTTCCATTGCAACCCTGTCTCCTCCACAAGTTTTACCTTGTCATCTTCCTTAAACAAAGAAAAATCAATGGGTTAGAATTCATCATAAAAATTTGAACCAGTCTTCCCATTCGCACGATGACCGGTACCGAATGGAGATGAGACAAAGCCTGATTAGATCTTCCTCTAGGGGAACCAGATTTGGGAAGAATGAAGAAGGAGGAGCAAAACCCCTCTCACCAGATCGGAAAATCGAAGGAAGAAAGGGAGGGAGCTCACAACGATGCCGGTTAGGTCAAAAGCCACTATTGTTTGTCGATGATGTGGTTTCGAATTAGCGAGATCTGAGCGGCGGCGGCGGCTTCAACAATTTGGCGAAGGTGTAGTCGTGGATGAAGGAGATACGGTGGCCGATATTGAAGAGGTGCGTTGGTGCTGGATATGATGAAGACAACAACTGCCGTGGATGGACGTGAAGAAAGGCCCTGACTCTCTCTTTCACGAGCGAAGAAGGAGAGAGGAGTGAAGCTGGTCGCACCGACGACGTCGCCGGACACCATGCTCGCCGCAAGCGATTCTTATTGGAGGAGTGTGCGATGGCCGACCTTCTCTATTGGTTTGAGGGTCATTTCATGAAAGAGAACAAGACGAAGCGTTAGAGGTTTCTTTAAAGACGAGCAAATGGGATAAAAAATATTAGCGCGATATAAAGCGGGAAAATGAAAAAATATTTTCACTTTACAGGCGGTTTTCACATACCGTCGGAAGTTTTGAGAGGTTATGACAACCGCCGGAAGTAAACCCCTTCTAAAATACATTATTTTTGTAGTGATATACAGACATTCTTGACTTAGTACACAAAGTTTCTTAAAAGTGAAATCTAGATTGTTGATTGATGGAAGAAGAAACAAACCATAACTAAAAAAACAGTGAAAAAAATGAAGAAAATGTGCATTATGCTTTTTGTTTTCACCCACTTTTCTCCTTTCAAAATCTCCATGCTTACCCACTTCTATGTTCATTCAAAGAAATTTTATTTCATATTCTATGCTATAGACTTCCATCATATTAGTTTAGAAACACTAAAAAAAATCATCAAATAACAAACTAATTTTAAAAAATAATAATTAGTTATATATTAACTAATTTAAATATATTTTATAAACTAAAAATTATTAATATCTAAAATAATTTCTATCATAAAATAAAGAAACTAATCGGTTCAAATTGAAAAACTCACCACCATGATCAATCTTACTGTCTCTGTTCTTCAATCAAGTGAGCAGAGGTTGATAACTTTTAATGAAAAGTGAGAGAAATCTAAAAAATAGTTTCTAAAGACATTATGTGCGTTAAAATTGTAAAACTCAATCATAACAAAATTATTTTATTAAAAAAATTTAATATTAAAATAATCGAATTTTTCACTAATTTTAAATTATTATCACTTTTAAAACGTCATTTTGGTATGTATATATTTAATTTTAAAATATTTATAACATCTAACAAAAGTATATATCTTATTAATAACAAGATATTGCAATAAATTTATTTTAGTATATAATATCTATAATTAAATTAATAAACACATTTAAATCATTCATTTAAGTCAATGTTAATTTTTAATTTTTATTATCAAATAATATATCTTTTTTGAAAAATCTCAATATTAATTAAATTTAACAATTTATTTAAATTATTATAAAATAATTTTAAAAATTAGGAATGTAATAAAATATTAATTATTTTTATTATCATGTTTTTATTTTCTAAAATTCTTATAATTTCAGTTTTTCATAAAATTGAAAAAATAGTTCAAAATTTGATTTTCAAATAAAACTGTAACCTATATTTTCAATACAATGTGAAAATATAGTCAAGAATTCAACTTTTTAAAAATGGAATTCTAATCATGAAAAGTGATGTTTGAGTAAATGATTTAAATAATGTCATTTACGAGAAAATATTTTTTATTACCATGCTGATTTGAAAAGAATTTCCTCAACGAAATCATGGTTCAGATCTCTAATTTCTTTGCATTACTTTGCTTGATGCTTTTTTCTTCTCTTTTTCATTGCTAAAGTGAAATTCATTTTAAAGTACCTCCAATAATGCGAAGTAATTTTGAAAAGAAAAAATAATCATATTTTTGAAATTTAAATGTCAGCTGTGGATTCTTACTGGCAAAAAGTAATGAATGAAACAACAACCATTTTGTTTTTTTATCGATGGAAGGTATGACCTTCAATCCAACACGCTTGTTCAGAAGGTATGAACCATTTTTTTCATTTTTTTCGTGTTAAAGAAGAATATTGTGTGTCCTTCCATCACATCACAGATGGAAAATCAAAGGAAAAGACTCCAAAGAATTTCAAATTGGATCTTTTGCTTAAAAAACCATAAATATTAATTGAAAAATCATCTATAAATCTGATTAAAATATAATATCAACCCTAATTCCAAACAAGTGTCTTACATACTGTTTCCTCGATATTATCGGATTACTTGTTAAAATATAAATTTAAAGTTTAATATGATGTTAAAAAGTTTTACATCTTATAATATATAAATAAATATAAATTTTATTTTATTAATTAATTTTTTAAAATTGAATTAAATTTAAAATATATCTTTTAACATATTTAAAATAAAGTAACAATTCATATTTTTTCACTTTTGTAAAACCATAAAAATACATATATTAAGGATATATTTATGCAAAATTATATGTGAACACTAGTATAGGAAATGAAGATAAAAGTTAAAATAGTTATAAATTAATTTTAACTAATACTAAAATTTAGAAAGAATTTACGTTTCATTTCGTTCAAATATATAATGGTTTTAATTAGAACTTAAGTATACAAGTTTTATTTTTATATGTTTAATTTTGATAATCGAATCCTTGTATAATTTTTTTTTTGCACTTTAAAATTTGTGATATTAAATTTTTACTTCTTTTATAAGAGTAACTTGTAGTTACTGTACATTTATTCGTATAAATTAAAAATTAGAGATTATTGTAACTAGTGTTCATCCTTTGTTTACATAAATTTTTATCATTTTTTAAGTAATAATTTATTATTTAAATTTAATAATTTTTAAATTAAAATGATTAATTACCATAAGAAAGGGGTATGCTGTTTTTACTAGTTTTATATAAATAAATCTAACTATTTCTTTTCACGTATAAAGTATGTACTGTGTTCCATGAGATAGATGCGTCTCTAAAAGATAATATCAATCACTTTCTTTTCATGGGTCATATCTTCCTTTTATGAATTAAGTGCCATATAGGACTCACAGTGACGATAAGCCATAACTGATGGCAGACATACCCCACCTGCAAACTTTTGGAAACACGAGTTTCGTGTGAAAAAGAGCATGCTCATCATCAGTATGTGTCTATAAATATGTGTCTGTGGTATGAACTAGAATCACACAAGAGAAGAAAAAATAAAAGCATTGAAGAATATCAGATAGAAGAATGGAGGTAGCACAGGTACTGCGCATGAACGGTGGTGCTGGAAAAACAAGCTATGCAAACAACTCTTTTGTTCAGGTATATATACTAACAAGCTTCTCTCTTCATTCTACCCAAATCAAAATCTTCTTTTATAACATCATTTTTATTTATATATTAATCAATTTTATCATATTAATAAAATTGTTCAATTTTTTTTCTTTTTTTTTTTAATTTTATGGGGACTTTTTTTCATACATATTTCTTACTAAGAATTCATTTTTAATATCAGTCAATGGTTATACTTAAGTCAAAAAATTTAAGACATTTTGATTTAAATGTGTTTAGTCACAATTCTTCAATCAATTCACCCATCCATGTAAGAAAAAAAAGGAAGTACGATTTTAAATTATTTTTTTTTGCAAATTATAAATGTTATAGTTGCTGTTAAAAGAATCAATGTGTCAATTACCCTTGTAGAAACATGTTTGAACCCATAGATATTGTTGTGACGGATTTTAATTACCATTTTATTAATTTTAATCTAATGTAAGAAAACCAAATCGAAGCAAAAATTAAGAGATAGACAAATATAAACATAAAGATGAAAGAGTAAAAATATGTAATTTATTTTGTCCCAAAATATTGTATCTCTAGGTTTTAAACCTAACGTAAAGTTCATATATTCGTTGTCTGATTTTAAAACAAACTACACAAATAGTTCTTTTTACAGCAAAAAAAATTACAAAAGCATCCTTTTAATATTACATTAATTCAGTAATTAAAAGGTATGTGCTTGAGGTGTTAAAAAATGGGAGATAAAATTTCATCAACCAAATTATTTGTGTATTTTTTTCTAAAATTAATTGAAGTACGTATTGTAGTAAAACCGGTGTAGTTATTTGTACTTGAAGTGTTAAAACAAAAGGAGATATAATTTCATGAAACGAAACAGAACATTATTGTAAGTTATTTTCAAAATTAACTGAAATACATGCATATGTTTCAACCACGTATTGTAGTAAAAGTTCGACGAGAAAGTAGTGATTGTTATGACTGCCATTGATTTACAGAAAAAGGCGATTAATTTATCGAAGCCCATAAGAGAGGAAGCCATTACTAGTTTGTATAGCAGCACACTCCCGAGAAGCTTGGCAATTGCAGATTTGGGTTGCTCTTCTGGACCAAACACTTTCTCTGTGGTGTCTGAACTCATCAAGGCCGTGGAGAAGCTTTGTCGGAAGCTGAACCATAAATCTCCACAGTACAGGCTGTTTCTGAACGATCTTCCTGGGAATGACTTCAACAGCATCTTTAACTCCCTTGACAGCTTTAAAGAGAAATTGCAAACAGAAGTGGAAGGTGGGATTGGTCCATGCTACTTCTCCGGAGTTCCGGGTTCTTTCTATGGCAGGGTTTTCCCAGATCAAAGTCTTCATTTTGTTCATTCCTCTTACAGCCTTCAATGGCTATCTAAGGTACATGTGTATTTAGTAGCTGTGGCTAGTATGATATACATGGAATGGAAGTAATAACTGTGATTTATTGATGATTGATAGGTTCCTGAGGGTATAGACAACAACAGGGGGAACCTTTATATAGGAAGAACAAGCCCACCAAATGTTGCGAGAGCTTACCACCACCAATTTCAAAGAGATTTCTCTAGTTTTCTCAAGTGTCGTGCAGAGGAACTGGTTGAAGAAGGTCGTATGGTTCTCACAATTTTAGGAAGAAGAAACGATGCCGAGGATCCGGCAAGCAAGGAAGGTGGCTACCTTATTTGGGAGCTTATGGCTATGGCTCTTAGTGAAATGTGTGTGCAGGTAAGGACTTGATGGTATGCTTTGTATATTCAGCGCACTTTGGATACTGATTTCGCAACATATACATGAATATATGCAGGGAATAATAAAGGAAGAGGAATTGGATAGTCTTAACATCCCACAGTACACTCCATCACCATCTGAAGTGAAATTGGAAGTTCTTAAAGAAGGGTCGTTTGTGATCAATCGTGTAGAGGTGTGCCAGGTGAATTGGAATCCTCTTGAAGATTGGAACGCTCTTGAGTTTGAATGTGAAAGGTCTGAATCACTTCGAGACAGTGGATATAACCTCGCACAGTGCATGAGGTCTGTGGCAGAACCTATTCTGGTTAGCCACTTTGGTGAACATATCATTGAAGAGGTTTTCAGCCGTTTCCAGAAAATTCTGACTGATCGTATGTCTAAGTGTAAAACTGAGTTCAGCAACATTACGATATTGATGACTAGGAAAGCATAAGCAAGAAGTTTGCATGTAGGGTTTCTCAAATGCATTATATTGTAGTTGTCGTGAGTTCATCTCTTACCTTCTTCCACGGTCAACTAGTCAAATGTTGGGATGAAGAAAAATAATTAGTATAGTAGTGTTGGGTTTTTTCGTTTAGATATATAATCATCTTTTTGAGAGTTAGTATCTATAATTTCTTTCACCATGTCTTTCAATTTTACTACTAAATAATCTTATAACTCTATGAACCAATTTTACCAGTAAAAATATCTTATAACTCCTTCTATATATAATAATTGCGTTGTTTCATTTTCATTGTTCAATGTAACCAAACAATAATTTGATTAAACTCAACAAACTTTTGAGTTGGTCTTGGAAATGACATTACGGTGCTCTAAACCACACAGACATCCCAACGGGATAAAAATGGACCATAACTTGTCTCCCGTTTTAAAAAGGCGTGGTCTATCTACATCCTCCAACTGTTTCTCATATTTGACACTTGTGGGAATCCTGTGGTCAGTGTAATACAGTTTTATAAACATTTTAAATCGTGACAAGCATTCTAAATGTTGGCTTTATGAGTGATTAAACCATTTTTTTCTGAAAAGAAAATTTATCTTTTAAACATTATTTTTGGATTATCTTACATGATTAATAGTTATGTTAAATAGCATCCACATTTTAAAACATTACATATTCCTCTATATTTTATTATAAAAATAATATTCACACACTCTACTTTTAAAACAATTTATTTTGGTGTTTGTAACAAATAATATTGATCTCACCGCTTGACAACATGTCGCAACCGGAATCGCGACGGGACGACGATCCAAAAAAGAAAAACGTGTTTTTGGAAAAAGATTTGGAGTCGCCACCATAGTTTATTATGGGAAACTACGGGAAAACCATAAAACGATAAAGCACAGCCCGCGAAAACCAGATTCTGGGTTCGGGAGTCGGTTACGCGTGGGGAAGGTGTTAGCACCCCACAACGCCTGCCCTAAGGCAGTACCTTTAACTAAATGCACGAATATGATGTGGTTTTCAAAATGTTTAACTATCCCCTAAAATAGAATTCTAAATAAACAAAACATATTTTTTTATTTTTTTGGGCCCGACAAGGATTGACCTTGCTCCTACGTATTCTCATTCAAAATGAGAAATCAGGGTTACGTAGTTCTTTTTGAAAATGCTTGAGAGATTTGTTTGAGAAATTGATTGAAAGATTTGTTTGAGAAAATGATTACGGATAAATTTGGATTTTTGGGAAAGTGAACCTGACAAGGGCTAGCCTTGCTCCTACGTATCTCCACTTTCGATGGAGAATCAAGGATCACGTAGTTCTGGATAGCAAGACTATTTGTTGTTTAAAATTGTTGATGTTTTCGGGTTTTTTTTTTTTTTTTGAAGATTTTATACCTTTTTTGTATTTTGTTTAAGAAAGAGAAAAGGTTGTTAGCACAAGGACGATGCGTGCGATCACACATGTGCATAAACCTTTAAAACATATTTTTTTGTTAATTTTACTTAAGGAAAAGAAAAGGTTTTTAGCACAAGGACGATGCGTGCGATCACACATGTGCCTAAACCTTTAAAACATATTTTTTTGCAATTTTATTTAAAAGAGGAGAAGGTTTTTAGCACAAGGACGATGCGTGCGATCACACATGTGCCTAAACCTTCAAAACATATTTTTTGTTAATTTTACTTAAGGAAAAGAAAAGGTTTTTAGCACAAGGACGATGCGTGCGATCACACATGTGCCTAAACCTTTAAAACATATTTTTTTATAAATTCCTTTATTTAAATTGCATATATATTTTAGGATAAGTAGATGTATAGAATAAGTAGATAGAACAAAATAAAATAGTAAAATAAAAATAAAAATAAAAGAAATAAATAAAACAAATGAAATAAGATAGACAAAAATAAATAGAATAAAATAAAATAAGGAAAACAAACAAATAAAAATAACGAGCGCCGGGGGATCATGAGCGGACGTTGGGAATGACGTGAAATAACGAGCGTTGGGGGAATTAATGAACGTTCGCTGAAAGTGGGGAGAAAGAACGAGCGTTCGTTGGGTGGATTAACGAACGTTCGTTGAGAATGGGGAAGAACGAGCGTTGGGGGGAATCAGTGTCACGAGCGCTCGTTGGGGAAAGTTGACGAACGTACGTTGAGAAAAGGCTGCAGGACGAGCGCTCGTTGGGGGCCAAGCGGACGCTGGGAAACGAGGCTGAAGGATGAGCGCTCGTGGTGGACGAGCGTTCGTTGGGGAATTGACGAACGACTGCTTGGAAAGGGAGGCAGAATGACGAGCGCTCATTTTGAAGATGACGAACGGACGTTGAGAACATGAGGCTGGATGACGAACGGACGTTGAGAACATGAGGCTGGATGACGAACGCTCGTTATGGACGAGCGTTCGTTGGGAAGACGTGGCAAGTTGATGACGAACGCTCGTTATGGACGAGCGTTCGTTGGGAAGACGTGGCAAGTTGATGACGAACGCTCGTTATGGACGAGCGTTCGTTGGGAAGATGAGGGAAATTAATGACTAACGCTCGTTATGGACGAGCGTTCGTTGGGAAGACGTGGCAAGTTGATGACGAACGCTCGTTATGGACGAGCGTTCGTTGGGAAGATGAGGGAAAGTTGATGACGAACGCTCGTTATGGACGAGCGTTCGTTGGGAAGATGAGGGAAATTAATGACTAACGCTCGTTATGGACGAGCGTTCGTTGGGAAGACGTGGCAAGTTGATGACGAACGCTCGTTATGGACGAGCGTTCGTTGGGAAGATGAGGGAAATTAATGACTAACGCTCGTTATGGACGAGCGTTCGTTGGGAAGTTCAGGTTGGATGACGAACGCTCGTTATTGGCGAGCGTTCGTTGGGAAGATGTGGGAAATTGATGACGAACGCTCGTTACGGACGAGCGTTCGTTGTGAAGGTGTGGGAAATTGATGACGAACGCTCGCTACGGACGAGCGTTCGTTGTGAAGGTGAGGGAAATTGGTGACGCACGCTCGAAAAAGGCCAGATAACGTGCGCTCGTTCTGGGCTTGGCCCACCCGGGTGGCTGCTAACCTAGAATTCCCCTAGGGGTTCTGCCTTCCCATTCTCATTCACTCACCCACTCGGATCCCACACTCTCCAGAGACCCAAGGTCTCTTACTCTCTCCGCAGGCCCACCGCCGCCTATGCCAGCGCCGGCCACCGCTTGTGCCGCCGGAGCCCTCGTCAGCCCAAGCCAAGTCCGCAAGCTCTTTCTCTTCTTGCGCAGCTCGAAGACGAGTTCCTGCGTCCTCTCCCTTTCTTCTTCACGCAGGACCCAGACTCACCGCCAATACACGCGGTTGCCGGGGAGCTCCAGATTCGGCGCCAGTGATAACGGCGACAGCCTTGGTGGGTGCTTGGATTAATTATTTTTCATGCAGGAAAATGGCATTGGTATGGGGTTGTGTATGAAGGATATCAGTTTACAGGTTTGGATTCTGCAAAGAGAGCATTGGTTTCTTGTTGAAGGTCATGAAGCGTGTTTGGGTTGTTGGGAATGGATGAAGGAGATATCTGCAGAATGAAATGGAGGATGAATGGCAGTGGAGATCGGTGTAGTGGGTGATGGGTTATGTTCCTCGATGGAGGTGTTCACGGGTGCTGGAGATGATGGAGAGGAGTGGAGAATCAGAGGGGTTGATGGAAGCTTGCGAGGGAGGGAGACAAAGGTAGGAGTAGGGAAATGGATGAAGATGGTTAAGGGTAGGATGAGGCTGGGGTGGTGAGTCTATTTTGGTGTTCTCTGTTCGTGACCTTGGGTGCCTCAGGGGCTGAAATATGATAATGACGATGGTGGTTGTTTGCTGGCTATGCAGATGCGAAATGGGAGCTGGAGCCCTACGTGAAAGACAGCCTATTCGGTCTAGCAACCGAAGGAAGACAGTATAATGGGGATCACAACTCGCATTAAGGTGATGCGAGCATGAATCTTGGATGTAAATGAATGGAATAGGGGATGAAATAGCAGGGTAAACGAAAATTCACACCAGTATGACTATGAACGAATGCGGATAACATAAATTAGGGATACTTACCTTCAATGAAAACGATTAGGCCTCTCCTTCCCCTATTGTGGACTTGTTTTTGCTTTTCCTCTGCTCTTCCCCCCACTTGCACACTCCTCCCCTTTTTTTTCTTCCAGCAATCGATTTCTCTCCTTTGATGAAGGCCCCTGTAGCTCCTCCCAAAATCCCACTTTCTCTATGCTTTTCTGCCCTCTCCGTGCCACCCTGCCATTCCGTATATCAAATCGTGTATGTGCCATGCAGGCTCCAAAACGTCTCTGCCATCCCAAAACGTGCCTTGTCCTTGCCTGCTCCCAAAACCAGTTTGTCTCCCACAGCAAGAAACCGTTTTCCTCCATCGTGTCCCCTCGCCAATTTGTCCTTTTCTCATTTTTTGATTCATTTCATTTTTTTTTTATTTATATATTTTTTTAATTTTATTTTATTTTAAAACCTTTTAACTAATAATAATTATGAAAAGATAAAAATTTAAGAAAAATAAGAATTAAAATTAAAACGAAGAATTAAAAGAAAATAAAAATAAATAATAAATAAATAAATAAAAGAAAAAAAAGTAAAATAAATGAAAGAGATAGAATAAAAACAAAATAAGCAATAAAGAAAAAGGGTAATAAAAACAATAAGATAAAATAAATAGAACTAAAAAAGAAATAGGTAAATGAATAATAAAAAGGTTAAATATGTGACAACCAAAATGCAATAAAACTATAAAAATAATCCGGACGAAATTGGGTATTGACAGCTGCCCCTCTTTACTTAGATTTTACTAGATAATATGACAATGTAATGTCTTCATATTATTTAGTAAAAGATAAGTAAAGATAGAAATACTAATTTCGTCTGGATTTCTAAGGAAGCAAAATGAATGCGAAACATAAGTTAAACAAATCGATGAAGAATGTGAGATTGCAACATAAACGATCATTGCCGAGCAGAGGGGCCCAAAATCAAAGAAAGACTAGAGGCGCCAGACAAGACTGGGCTTGAAACGCTGAACCAAAACCGTGCTTGAGGGGAACGAGGTGTACCAACCTCGTGGAGGGTGTACAAACCCTGAACGAATGACATGAGGTGTACTAACCCTATGGAGGGTGTACAAACCCTGAACGAATGATATGAGGTGTACTAACCTCGTGGAGGGTGTACAAACCCTGAACAAATGATGTGAGGTGTACTAACCTCTTGGAGGGTGTACAAACCCTGAACGAATGATATGAGGTGTACTAACCTCGTGGAGGGTGTACAAACCCTGAACGAATGATATGAGGTGTACTAACCTCGTGGAGGGTGTACAAACCCTGTAGATGAATGATATGAGGTGTACTAACCTCGTGGAGGGTGTACAAACCCTGTGGATGAATGATGTGAGGTGTACTAACCTCTTGGAGGGTGTACAAACCCTGTGGAATGAATGATACGAGGTGTACTAACCTCGTGGAGGGTGTACAAACCCTGTAGATGAATGATATGAGGTGTACTAACCTCGTGGAGGGTGTACAAACCCTAAACAAATGATGTGAGGTGTACTAACCTCTTGGAGGGTGTACAAACCCTATGGATGAATGGAATGAGGATCAATAGGCTCGACGAGTGCCTTGAGGTGAACCATCGCAGAAGAAACTCTTGGATTCAGATCTTTTTTTTTGAAGAAACATTGGTAAATACTGAGCAAAACATTAGAGAGATTTGGATATAAAGGTCTGCTAACCTTTTTCACCACCTCATTTTCCCTTTACGGATTTTTGAACAATTTTCTTTGCTTTCTATGAAATGATGTTATGTTATGATGGTGCATGAATGCATATGAGCCAGTGGTTTCGTTCCCTTCTTTTGCTCTCGCTTTCTCTTTCTTGCACCTTTTTCTTCTTTTTTTTTTTTTTTCTTTTTTTTTTTTTTTGTGAAAATTCTATGCTTGGAATCCGTTGTCAATGTTGACGTCAAACGCGATGTTCGTTCGAAATGCATTCAATCAAAATAATGCCAAGAAGCAGTGGGTTCTTTGATGCAAGGAAAAGAACGTAACTAGGGGTTCAAATTCCCTCTAGCACTAGCTTGAACCTGAAAAGGGTGCGGGAGATGAGTACGAAAGGCAGATGGTTGAATGACTACCTGTGGGTAAGGTTAGCATTTGAATTTTTCTTACTTTGGGAGGTGTTATTAGTACCTACACATGCATGGCCCGCAAGGGCTGCCCCAACTTTGTTACGTATAGTGAACTTGATTTGGAGAGGGGGAAAGGTTCGGGCAGGAAGGATTGCCCCAATTTGGCGATTCTTGATTGATGGGGAGACTTCACATTTTTTGTCTTTTTTTTTCTTTTTTTTTTTGTTTCATTTTCTTTCCTTCTTTTTTTTTTTTCTTTTGAGTGATTGTGTCATTCACCACATCGTTTCGTTTCAGGGTTAAAATCGTGAGAAAGATTAGGACAAACAGTCTTCAGTCAGCGTGGACTTTTATTGGCTTGTACCGTGGCCAAAGGTCAAAGGGTTTTGAAAGAAATGGATAATGAAGGCTCAAATAAGTGTTTGGCGGTTAAATTGTTTCAACAAGAATCATTTGTAAGGTATCGAGTCAACTATCCTTAAAGATATGAAACTTCGGGCATCCTTTTATTTTCATTGCTGTTTTTTTTCTTTCTTCCCCTTTTGGGTCGCTTGCTTCGTGGTCTCTGTTGTGTACTTCTTCGAGACTTTATATATTTTTTATTTCTTTTTTCCTTCTTTTTTTTTTTAGAAATCCCCTCCTTGATTTCGGATGCCCTTGATGTACCCTTTAGGTTGACATCGATGTGCTAATGATTCTTGTCGGGGGTGATGAAAACAAATATAATTTATGGCTCAAAAGGGGTGCAATTGGATAAACTTCTTTTAACGTTTGAATAAAGAAAAAATGGCCACACGTCACTCTGAATCTTTGCTTACCTTACTTTCTCGCGACCTTAGCCCTGGAATAAAACTCGGTAGTGGTTAACACATTGACTTCATTTTTTTTTTTATTTTTTTTTTTTTTATTTTTTTTTTTATTTTTTTTTATCTCCCAATCAACAGATCGTTGGGGATGTGTACCATGATGAACACTGCCCCAGTATTGTATTCATGACAATCCTTTGTTTTAATGGGAAATGAAAAGGTTGAGGGTTCAAGTAGTATGAATGCAGATGCTCTAGCTGGAAAAGAACGATGGTTACCCCCGAAACCTTGCATCAGGAGAAGACCCAACTTTGGTATTTTCAAAATTTATTTTGCTTTTGCTTTTCGAAAACACTACGCCCTTGACAACCTCATTGACAACGAATTCAACATGTGTCTTTTCTTTTGCTTTCTTTTTTTCATTTTTATTTCTATTATATTTTTTTTATTTTTACGACACCCACCAGGACCGAGCTAAGCCGACTGAATACCCGTGATGCTTTTATTGACATTCGTTCGATTATTTTCGTTTTCAATCCTCTTTATTTACCTAAACAGCTCAACGCGACATGCAATAACTTCAGAAAGTATGAACAAAAATTTAATATGCGATATTTATTGAATGAAAAACACATATTACAACAATTTGAAAGGCAATGTTAATATTCGCTAACGGCAACCCTTATCACGGAATCATCATACATAGAACTTTTTGACCGCATCAGAATTAACCGGTAACGGTAATTCCTCCCCATCCATCCTTGTGAGAATTAGTGCCCCACCAGAGAATGCTTTCTTCACCACAAACGGCCCTTCATAGTTTGGGGTCCACTTGCCTCGATGATCTTTTTGGATGGGCAAAATCCTCTTCAACACCAGTTCGCCTTCATGAAACTCTCTTGGGTGCACCCTTTTGTCAAACGCCTTTTTCATTCTCCTTTGATACAGCTGTCCATGACACACTGCTGTTAACCTTTTCTCTTCGATAAGGTTGAGTTGGTCGAATCGGGTTTGAACCCACTCAGCTTCCTCTAACTTAGTTTCCATTAACACGCGTAAGGAGGGAATTTCGACCTCAAATGGAAGTACCGCTTCCATCCCATACACTAGCGAGAACGGCGTGGCCCCAGTTGATGTTCGTACTGATGTGCGGTATCCGTGCAAAGCGAAAGGAAGCATTTCGTGCCAGTCCTTGTAAGTGACCACCATCTTCTGCACAATCTTCTTGATGTTCTTGTTAGCAGCCTCTACTGCCCCATTCATCTTTGGACGATAAGGAGAGGAATTATGGTGGTGAATTTTGAATTCCTCACATAACTCCGCCATCATCTGATTGTTCAGGTTGGTAGCGTTATCAGTGATGATCTTGTTAGGTAGCCCATACCTACAGATCAACTCCTTCCTTATGAATCTAACCACAACCTTTCTAGTCACGTTGGCATACGAAGCAGCCTCAACCCACTTGGTGAAATAGTCGATTGCGACTAGTATGAAGCGATGTCCATTTGACGCTTTTGGTTCTATAGCTCCGATGACATCTATTCCCCACATCGAAAATGGCCATGGTGCAGACAACACGTTCAGAGTAGTGGGTGGCACATTGATATTATCTGCATATATCTGACATTTCTCACACTTTCTCACGTGTATGCAACAATCGTTTTCCATGGTCAACCAGAAGTAACCAGCTCTTAAGATCTTCCTAGCCATCGAATGTCCATTCATGTGTGTACCAAATGTACCTTCGTGCACTTCTTTCAATATCAACTCGGCTTCCTTTGCATCCACACATCTGAGGAGAACCATGTCATGGTTTCTCTTGTATAAAACATCCCCACTTAAGATGAAACTGCCGGCCAACCTTCTTAGTGCTCTTTTATCGTTTTCAGACGCATCCTCAGGGTATTCTCGGGTTTTAAGATAACGCTTGATATCAAAGTACCAAGGCTTACCGTCTAACTCCTCCTCGATGAAGTGGCAATATGCGGGCTCTGCATGGCTTTTCATTTTGATTTTTGGTAATTCTGCATCTTGATCAACCTCAAACATTGACGACAAGGTGGCCAGTGAGTCTGCTAATTGATTATCTTCTCGAGGTATATGGTTAAATGTGATGGAATCGAAATACTCCATTAATCCCCTGATGTAAGCTTGGTAGGGAATTAATTTTGTATCCCTAGTTTCCCATTCTCCTTTCAATTGATGGATGACCAAAGCCGAATCTCCATATACATCTAGAATTTTTGCCTTAGACTCAATTGCTGCTCGAATACCCATAGCACAGGCTTCATATTCAGCGATGTTATTTGTGCAGCTAAAACACAACCTTGCCGTCATTGGTATATACTGACGCTCTGGGGAGATAAGCACTGCCCCTATTCCATGTCCCATCACATTCGAGGCTCCGTCGAATAACACCGTCCACGCTTTTTCGTTTCGGTCTTCTTTGTTCTCTTCGAATAGAGCCATGATATCCTCATCAGGAAATTCAGGTTGCATTGGTTGATAATCACAAAGGGGTTGATGAGCCAGGTATTCTGCTAGTGCGCTACCCTTGACAGATTTTTGAGTGACATATACGATGTCGTACTCTGACAATAGCATCTGCCATCGAGCTATCCTTCCAGTAAGAGCAGGCTTTTCAAAAATATACTTGATAGGATCCATCTTGGATATCAACCATGTGGAATGACTCAACATGTATTGCCTTAAACGATGAGCGGCCCACGCCAATGCGCAGCAAGTCCGCTCTAACGATGAATATCGTTGTTCGCAGTCTGTGAACTTCTTGCTCAAGTAATATATAGCGTGCTCTCTTTTGCCATCCTCATCATGCTGACCCAACACACAACCCATTGACTCGTCCAATACAGTCAAATACAAAATGAGTGGCCTTCCTGGTTCTGGTGGACGTAATACAGGAGGGTTTTGTAAGTATTGTTTGACTCTCTCAAAAGCGGCCTGACAATCCTCATTCCACACCACAGCCTGATTCTTTCGTAACAACTTGAACAGTGGTTCACAAGTAGCAGTTAAGTGGGAGATGAATCTAGCAATGTAATTCAATCTACCCAAAAACCCTCGAACTTCTTTTTCCGTTTTAGGCGCAGGCATTTCCATTATCGCTCGCACTTTATCTGGATCCACCTCTATCCCCCTCTGGCTGACAATAAAGCCCAACAATTTCCCGGATTTCACTCCAAATGTACATTTGGCGGGATTCAGCCTAAGCTTATACTTCCTCAATCTCTCGAATAACTTTCTCAAGTTGAGGACGTGTTCTTCTTCTGATTCGGACTTCGCGATCATGTCGTCCACATAAACTTCAATCTCCTTGTGCATCATATCATGGAAAAGTGCCACCATCGCCCTTTGATATGTTGCCCCAGCATTCTTGAGTCCAAAAGACATCACTTTATAACAAAATGTGCCCCACAATGTAATAAAAGTAGTCTTTTCCATATCTTCTGGTGCCATCTTGATCTGGTTATACCCCGAAAAACCATCCATGAACGAAAACAGTGAATACTTGGCTGTATTATCAACCAGGGTGTCGATGTGTGGTAATGGGAAATTGTCCTTTGGGCTTGCGCGATTCAAATCTCGATAATCGACACACATCCGAACTTTACCATCCTTCTTAGGCACCGGTACAATGTTTGCTACCCATTCTGGGTATCTCGCCACAGCTAGAAACCCTGCATCGAATTGCTTCTGTACCTCCTCCTTGATCTTCAAGGACATTTCCGGTTTCATCCTTCTTAGCTTTTGCTTTACCGGTGGGCATTCCGGCTTGAGCGGGAGCTTGTGTTGTACAATATCTGTATCGAGGCCTGGCATGTCATTGTAAGACCAAGCAAACACATCCCTGAACTCCCTCAATAAGTCACACAATTTTTCTTTCACTTCTGCTTTCATGGCTGTACCGATCTTCACCTCCTTTACCTCATCCCCATTCCCTAAATTGAGTACTTCAACATCTTCCTGGTGAGGTTTCATCTCCTTACACTCTTGTTCCACTAGTCTCAACAGTTCAGGAGGGGGTTCCGGGTCATCATCACAATCATCTTCCGTATTATTGACAGGGCGCCCAAAATCAGGAATATCAACATAATTACTTTCAAAACATTCATTGTCATATCTGCATTATTTGAGTTTATGAAAAGGAAATAAATAAACGAAAAACGACGAGGAATGCAAAATGATGATAAAACACAAACAAACACACTTTGATTATCGCGCTGAGCATAATAAACTGAAAGCGTCAACCCGTAAGTCATGAATCCTAAAGCCCCGGGTAAAGCTATAGGATTAATTAAAGTTATTACATCTTATTCAAATTAAGCATCACGGGCAAATCCAGCATCTCCCAGTTGTCGAGTCGTGCATCCGGGGAGCAGGCCCACACGCAACTGGAGCCTTCCGATCCATCTTCATCTCCCACAGCTGCTATGTGGCCAGTGTTAACCCAACCAGCACTGCGAAAGCTCTCCTTGAGGTCACAGATACGAATTCTTCCCACTTTGGGCTCCCGTCTTTCCATCCGGGCCAGACTGCGCTCCCTCCTTTCTTCTATCAGCCTTCTCCTATCCTCCTTGGTGGGCTTGTATCCCAGGCCATACCTATTCTTGTTCTCGACGACCTCCAGAGGGAATGCTCGCCCCTGTCCATACCTACCCAAACCTTTCCCATGCATGTAACCTTCTTTTAACATGACTTTGGCCATCATGATAGAAGCACGCGACAGATGTGGGCTGACCGCGAATGGCTCCACGTAGGTGTTTCCCACGATCTCCAGAGATTGGAAAGTTGCCTCGAGAGCTTCCTCGGCTACTTCAATATAACGGGAGGATGATGGTCCGCTCACAAGGAGGTCCTCCTCTCCTGATACTATCACCAGCTTATCTCCCATAACATATTTCAGCTTTTGGTGTAGTGTGGAAGGCACAACTCCTGCAGAATGGATCCACGGGCGACCCAACAAACAGCTATAAGCCGGGAGGATATCCATAACTTGAAAGGTCACTTGAAAGACACAAGGACCGACTTGAACGGGCAATTCAATTTCTCCCATCACTACCCTTTTACTGCCGTCAAATGCCCTCACAATCATAGAGCTCGGCTTCATATGCATTCCATCACAGGGGAGCTTCTCCAATGTCGATTTTGGCATGACGTTCAGAGAGGAGCCATTGTCTACCAAGACACGCGCTATAACGTGATCTAAACATTTCACAGAGACATGAAGAGCCTTGTTATGCCCTCTCCCCTCAGTGGGTATCTCCTCATCAGTGAAGGTGAGGTAATTATTAGCAACGATGTTGCCAACAATGCCCTCGAACTTGTTCAGAGAAATACCTTGTTCTACATGAGCCTCACTGAGTATCTTCATCAACAACTTTCGGTGCGAGGCAGAGTGCATGAGTAATTCTAGCAAGGAGATCCGGGCAGGCATGCGATTCAACTGTTCCACCACTTTGTACTCACTCTGTTGTATGAACTTTAGGAATTCACCAACTTCTTCTTCAGATATTTCCCTCTTCTCCTCTGTGTCTGGGGTCTCCTCGGCCTCCACGTTCTTCCCCCTCAAGAACTCCTTTGCTTTTGCAGCCATTGATGCTTCCCTATCATTGGTTCTTTCTCTCGCCAATTCTGGTGGTGTAAAGATTCGACCACTTCTGGTCATTCCACCAATGCCTGATATGTTTTCCACAGTCGGATTTGCACATTCTCCCTCGTCTAATGCAGTTGCCCCATATCTCCATGGGACGGCTTTCTCGTTCTTATAAGGGAAAGGAGTTGGCACTCGGATGACCACAGACGGATTTCCTTCAGTTACCAGTGCAGGGGTGGTCCTAGTAAAATGGATCACCAAAGGTTCGGGTAGAGTCACATCAGATTCTCCACCAATTTGTGCAAATACTTCCTCCTCTCTGACCTCGCTGCACACTTGCATCATATGTCTATCGAGTAATTCTTGGAGGAAAATCTCGAATTCCATACACTCCTCAATAGAGTGCCCGGCCTCCGGATGGAGTGCGCACGCTATACCCAGATCATAATTGCCCTTCACTAGGCCCTTCTTCAACAAAGCTTCAAAGATAAACCTCCTAGAACTTCGGATTTCGCCCACATCTCTTATCAGATCCTGGTTTCCAACCTCGACGGCGTTCGTCGAGGAACTCCCGTGCCCGGACAATGGATTAGTATTGACGTTGGGCTGGTCCTCTTGAAACTTTAACCAACCCGAATCTATCAGAGCCTGAACTTTGTATTTGAGGGCCATACATCCTTCGGTCGAGTGGCCAACGCCTCCTGCATGATAACTACACCTGGCATTCGCGTCATAACCCCTAGGATACGGCGGCTGTACAGGCTTCATCGGACAAATGGCGACCAGACCCTTTTTGACTAGGTTAGGTAACAATTCAGTGTAGGTCATAGGGATTGGGGTGAACCTAACAAATTGATTTCCCCTTGGGTTGTTATTGTGACCCACATTCAGATTTGGGCCCATGTTTGCGACCGGTCTTGCGGCTTCGGTTGGGATACGCTGCGGTGGATAATACGCTTGTTGTTGTTGAGGCCTAGCTTGGTGAACAAACGTGGTGTTAGCAGCATAAGGAGGTGGGTTTAAGTATGGTCGATAATTAGGATTGGGAGCTCGTCCTCTCCACGCAGGCATTACCGACGCAGCATGTACCTCCCCCTCTTTTTTCTTCCCCTGATTGAAACTGGGCTTTTTGTAGTTTGTAGCTGCAGGTGGGCCATATGCTATCTTCCCGTTTTTCAATCCAATTTATATCCTCTCACCAATGATGATGGTGTCAGCAAAATTGACAGATACATTTCCAACCATATGCTCATAAAACGGCGGTTGGAGTGTGTTTACGAACATCGACACCATCTCTTTGTCAAACAACGGCGGCTCAACTTGCGCAGCCAACTCTCTCCATCGTTGGGCATACTCTTTGAAAGTTTCATTGTCCTTTTTTGTCATATTCTGCAGCTGCAGACGGTCTGGAGCAACATGAGTATTGTATACATATTGCTTTACGAAGGCATCAGCTAGATCCGCCCAACAACGAATTCGGTATGGCTCCAGGTGGGTGTACCAGTTCAATGTCACCCCAGCCAAACTTTCCTGGAAAACGTGGATGAGTAGCTGCTCATCATGAGCATACGCAGCCATCTTTCTGCAGTACATGGTCACATGGCTTTTAGGGCAAGTGTTACCCCTATATTTTTCAAACTCCGGCGCCTTGAACTTAGGCGGGATTTTCAAGCCCGGAACCAAACTCAATCGGGCCGCATCTCCAAACCCGTAGCTCTCAACTCCTTCAACAGCTCTCAACCTCGCCTCCAGACTTTCCAACCTACCCGTAGCTCCAACGAGGCTACCGAATCCCCCAACCACCGTGGCGTGTGGTGCAGCTTCGGCTGAAAAATCCTCCCTAGCAACCACAGGCGGTACTGGGGTCACCCGAATTCCATCAGTGGTGTTGGTCTCATTCATTCCCGTGCCCACCATGGGAGCCGACACTAAGACAGGTCCCTGAGTGCCGATTGGTGGTATATTGACAGTCGCGGGAAACGAGAATGAAGCGTGCTCAGCTTCTGAGTATTCTCCTACAGGAGGAGCGTAACCCGGAGGTAAACCATACAGTGGGAAAGGAACTGATTGGCTCGCAGCGTTGAACATTGGGGGATAAGGGTGAGCATTCCCCTCAACATGCGCAGATGAAGACTCTCCAGTAGTCTTCATGGATTCAAGCGCCGCCAAGATCTGGCCGATCTGGTCCTTCAATTGGCCAACATCCGCTTTGAGAGACTCTTGTGACTCCTCCCAGCTTGCCATGGCTTTTGAATTTGCCCGGGTCCGGTAGGGATGTCGTGGAAATTTGGTCGTCGTTTTTTCTCACGCGTACTGCTTTATTATTTTAATTAATTAGATGGAAATGAAACATGCTGAACAAAAGAAAATATGATGCATGCTAGTAATAGGGGGAAATCACAAGATTGTAATGACATCATTGATGGAAATTAACACAAGCAGATGCTAAACAACATCCCACACCTTTCATTTAAAAGGAAACAAGTTCATTACATTTCTTAAAGGAAACAAACCATAAAGATCCCTAAATACATCAATTCCTATCCCGAGTGATGAGGGATTTCATCTCATCTATCAGCCGTTTACAGTGATTAATAAAAAGCTCTATTTCTACTGGTGGGCTATAAAAGTGGGTACTCGCTTCAGCTTCCGACACCATTCTGGGAATGTCTTCAATTGCCCCATTTGCCAAAGCAGCCAACTGAGAGAAGCTTTCCTTCCAATGCTTTACGGCCGTTTCTTGCTCTGCGATGTGCTCTTTCATTCGCTTTATCAAGGCCTGATGCCTTTCTTCAAATTCCATCGACCTCCATCGCTCCTCCTGCTCCTCGATGTAATCCTCCATCTGCTTTAACATGGCTCGATATTCCCCTTCAGCCTCTGCCAGCTTCCAGCGCTCCTGATTCAACTCCGCTTCAAATGATGTAGCCATTTCCTTCATTTGATGCCCCGATTCTTGTACTTGGACTTGCGCTTCCCTTAGTCTTTTTAGGGCTTCCCTTTTATCCCTCTTGGCTTCTTCATAGAGTTGTTTCCACTGTCTGCCCTCTTCTAAAGCCACATTCTTCTCATTCACCCTCATGGATAACTCCTTACTTGCGGCCGCGAGATCCTGTTTTACTCGGAATGTATAATCTCTCTCTGCTTTCTGGCTTTTGACGATGTTTTCATAAGCCCGTGACTTTTCTTCGTTATCATTCCTCATATCCACAAAATCATTGCGAGCCTTCTGTAATTCATTTTCTAACCTTGCATTCCTCACCCTCAATTTCTCCACCTCAACCTTCAGCTGTTTCACCTCTTCACTTTCTGCGGCTTGGGATGTTTCTTCACTTGCCGATTGATCATTGATAGGCTTAAAAGGCAACTTGACTTCTCTTACCCTCTCCAGAATCCAGGTATGATAACTAACCCTGCTATCCATCACTCCACTCCTCAGGTCCTTCTCTGCTCGCACCACATTTTCCCAGGCACTTCTGACTCTCCTCAACATTTCAGTACAATGTCCGTCCTCATAGTAGATGAAGAAGGCCGTGAGATAATCTGGTGAAGGCGCTCCCTTCATAGGATATCCGAACTGTCTTTGGACCAAAATAGGGTTGTAGTTAATACAATACCTAGCGCCTATGAGAGGTATGTTAGGGAAGTTGCCACAATGTTGGATAGATGGTTTAGTCTCAAGCCAAGGAAGGCGCCATTTTACGTTTCCCTCTCTCAAACCGGCAAAGAAAAGAGCCCACCCATTACCTCCTTGATGCGACGGATTCTCAGGTGAACTTCTAACCTCGACTACCCCCTTAAATACTCGTGCCGTCATCCACGCATATAACGCCGGCAAACAACAAAGAATCCTCTTCCCTTTTCTCTCCTGGCAAAAACTCATAGTCCCATACACATCTGCGAGGACTGCTGTTACGGGGTTTTCTGATCTTGTCTTTTTTGCCACGAAGACATCAATAGCAGTGTAATCTACAAAGTCTTCCAATTTGGGAAATAGGACAATGCCAAACACAGTGAGGGCTAGTACATCCATGAAGGTCTCCCATTCTTCCCTATCGCCTAGGTCGTGCAAATATTGTTCAAGGTAACCTTGTGTCAGCCCCCGAATTTGATGTCTCGTTATCAACCGGTTCTCCAATTCATTGGGCTGTAATCTCATTATAACAGCAAGGGTAGAAACAGAGGCATGATGCTCCAAGTGCTGATATGGCTTGGTACCCTCTAATGGCAAGCCCAGAATATGCTCAAATTCTTCTACAGTTGGTGCCAGCTGGAAGTCCTGGAAGGTAAAACATCTCAGGGGAGAATCATAATACTGAGCTAGAGCTGTAATAGCGGGCAACTGTACTTTCACCTCCATTAAACTCAACAAATTCCCATATTTCCTCCCGAAGGCTTCTCTCTGTATGGTCTTGAGTCTTCGGCCTAAATTTATCAACCCGGTCAAATTTCCAACATGTGTCCTTAGGCTAGACTTCTTCCTTAAAATGGCGGAGTTGGTATGCAGTGTAGCATCAGATCTGGTGTCAACATCCATCTCGTGTGAAGTCAAGTGTATACCTGTGATTTCCCCTAAAACCAACATGTTACTAAATGATGCATGAATATGATGCATGATAATAAAACAACACGATGAATCAAATGCGTGCATGGCATGAAAATGCAATAACATAATTTTCGAAAGAGAACGAACAGCGTGAGGATTACAAGAATACACGTTTCTCCCTTTGTGCCCTAATAAAGGTTCAATGGCTTGGATTCGATGTCAAGTATATGCAATCTCACAAGGATGGTCTCCTGAACCTAGAGGTCAATGGTCACTAGAGCTATGGCTCCCTTCATAGCATCTCCACAACAGTCGAGTAATCAACTAGATGAGGAGACACAAGTGAAGAGAACAAACTCTAGCTGGAGTTCTCACGATAGCCAGACAGGAAGTACATCCCAGAATGACACCGCTACACAACTCCTCTAATTCTAAGCTACGCTCAGACCCGGGTATAGGGCCCCACTCATGATATGCTGAAAGTGTGTGTGTGAAGGGAGAAAATTATGCACACCCAAACCCTCACCTGCAAAACAACCAAAAAATTTCCCAGGCAGGTATGAACATGTTTTCTACCCTAGGGTTCAATATAGGACAATTCAAGCAACTCATGCAATTATTCAAAATATCAAACATAGATAAAGAAAATGGGAAGGAAAACATAAAGCAAAACCACATCAGAATCGAGCATCTAATTAAATGGCTTGACTCTCGCGTCCCCAGTGAAGTCGCCATCTGTCGCAACCGGAATCGCGACGGGACGACGATCCAAAAAAGAAAAACGTGTTTTTGGAAAAAGATTTGGAGTCGCCACCATAGTTTATTATGGGAAACTACGGGAAAACCATAAAACGATAAAGCACAGCCCGCGAAAACCAGATTCTGGGTTCGGGAGTCGGTTACGCGTGGGGAAGGTGTTAGCACCCCACAACGCCTGCCCTAAGGCAGTACCTTTAACTAAATGCACGAATATGATGTGGTTTTCAAAATGTTTAACTATCCCCTAAAATAGAATTCTAAATAAACAAAACATATTTTTTTATTTTTTTGGGCCCGACAAGGATTGACCTTGCTCCTACGTATTCTCATTCAAAATGAGAAATCAGGGTTACGTAGTTCTTTTTGAAAATGCTTGAGAGATTTGTTTGAGAAATTGATTGAAAGATTTGTTTGAGAAAATGATTACGGATAAATTTGGATTTTTGGGAAAGTGAACCTGACAAGGGCTAGCCTTACTCCTACGTATCTCCACTTTCGATGGAGAATCAAGGATCACGTAGTTCTGGATAGCAAGACTATTTGTTGTTTAAAATTGTTGATGTTTTCGGGTTTTTTTTTTTTTTTTAAGATTTTATACCTTTTTTGTATTTTGTTTAAGAAAGAGAAAAGGTTGTTAGCACAAGGACGATGCGTGCGATCACACATGTGCATAAACCTTTAAAACATATTTTTTTGTTAATTTTACTTAAGGAAAAGAAAAGGTTTTTAGCACAAGGACGATGCGTGCGATCACACATGTGCCTAAACCTTTAAAACATATTTTTTTGCAATTTTATTTAAAAGAGGAGAAGGTTTTTAGCACAAGGACGATGCGTGCGATCACACATGTGCCTAAACCTTCAAAACATATTTTTTGTTAATTTTACTTAAGGAAAAGAAAAGGTTTTTAGCACAAGGACGATGCGTGCGATCACACATGTGCCTAAACCTTTAAAACATATTTTTTTATAAATTCCTTTATTTAAATTGCATATATATTTTAGGATAAGTAGATGTATAGAATAAGTAGATAGAACAAAATAAAATAGTAAAATAAAAATAAAAATAAAAGAAATAAATAAAACAAATGAAATAAGATAGACAAAAATAAATAGAATAAAATAAAATAAGGAAAACAAACAAATAAAAATAACGAGCGCTGGGGGATCATGAGCGGACGTTGGGAATGACGTGAAATAACGAGCGTTGGGGGAATTAATGAACGTTCGCTGAAAGTGGGGAGAAAGAACGAGCGTTCGTTGGGTGGATTAACGAACGTTCGTTGAGAATGGGGAAGAACGAGCGTTGGGGGGAATCAGTGTCACGAGCGCTCGTTGGGGAAAGTTGACGAACGTACGTTGAGAAAAGGCTGCAGGACGAGCGCTCGTTGGGGGCCAAGCGGACGCTGGGAAACGAGGCTGAAGGATGAGCGCTCGTGGTGGACGAGCGTTCGTTGGGGAATTGACGAACGACTGCTTGGAAAGGGAGGCAGAATGACGAGCGCTCATTTTGAAGATGACGAACGGACGTTGAGAACATGAGGCTGGATGACGAACGGACGTTGAGAACATGAGGCTGGATGACGAACGCTCGTTATGGACGAGCGTTCGTTGGGAAGACGTGGCAAGTTGATGACGAACGCTCGTTATGGACGAGCGTTCGTTGGGAAGACGTGGCAAGTTGATGACGAACGCTCGTTATGGACGAGCGTTCGTTGGGAAGATGAGGGAAATTAATGACTAACGCTCGTTATGGACGAGCGTTCGTTGGGAAGACGTGGCAAGTTGATGACGAACGCTCGTTATGGACGAGCGTTCGTTGGGAAGATGAGGGAAAGTTGATGACGAACGCTCGTTATGGACGAGCGTTCGTTGGGAAGATGAGGGAAATTAATGACTAACGCTCGTTATGGACGAGCGTTCGTTGGGAAGACGTGGCAAGTTGATGACGAACGCTCGTTATGGACGAGCGTTCGTTGGGAAGATGAGGGAAATTAATGACTAACACTCGTTATGGACGAGCGTTCGTTGGGAAGTTCAGGTTGGATGACGAACGCTCGTTATTGGCGAGCGTTCGTTGGGAAGATGTGGGAAATTGATGACGAACGCTCGTTACGGACGAGCGTTCGTTGTGAAGGTGTGGGAAATTGATGACGAACGCTCGCTACGGACGAGCGTTCGTTGTGAAGGTGAGGGAAATTGGTGACGCACGCTCGAAAAAGGCCAGATAACGTGCGCTCGTTCTGGGCTTGGCCCACCCGGGTGGCTGCTAACCTAGAATTCCCCTAGGGGTTCTGCCTTCCCATTCTCATTCACTCACCCACTCGGATCCCACACTCTCCAGAGACCCAAGGTCTCTTACTCTCTCCGCAGGCCCACCGCCGCCTATGCCAGCGCCGGCCACCGCTTGTGCCGCCGGAGCCCTCGTCAGCCCAAGCCAAGTCCGCAAGCTCTTTCTCTTCTTGCGCAGCTCGAAGACGAGTTCCTGCGTCCTCTCCCTTTCTTCTTCACGCAGGACCCAGACTCACCGCCAATACACGCGGTTGCCGGGGAGCTCCAGATTCGGCGCCAGTGATAACGGCGACAGCCTTGGTGGGTGCTTGGATTAATTATTTTTCATGCAGGAAAATGGCATTGGTATGGGGTTGTGTATGAAGGATATCAGTTTACAGGTTTGGATTCTGCAAAGAGAGCATTGGTTTCTTGTTGAAGGTCATGAAGCGTGTTTGGGTTGTTGGGAATGGATGAAGGAGATATCTGCAGAATGAAATGGAGGATGAATGGCAGTGGAGATCGGTGTAGTGGGTGATGGGTTATGTTCCTCGATGGAGGTGTTCACGGGTGCTGGAGATGATGGAGAGGAGTGGAGAATCAGAGGGGTTGATGGAAGCTTGCGAGGGAGGGAGACAAAGGTAGGAGTAGGGAAATGGATGAAGATGGTTAAGGGTAGGATGAGGCTGGGGTGGTGAGTCTATTTTGGTGTTCTCTGTTCGTGACCTTGGGTGCCTCAGGGGCTGAAATATGATAATGACGATGGTGGTTGTTTGCTGGCTATGCAGATGCGAAATGGGAGCTGGAGCCCTACGTGAAAGACAGCCTATTCGGTCTAGCAACCGAAGGAAGACAGTATAATGGGGATCACAACTCGCATTAAGGTGATGCGAGCATGAATCTTGGATGTAAATGAATGGAATAGGGGATGAAATAGCAGGGTAAACGAAAATTCACACCAGTATGACTATGAACGAATGCGGATAACATAAATTAGGGATACTTACCTTCAATGAAAACGATTAGGCCTCTCCTTCCCCTATTGTGGACTTGTTTTTGCTTTTCCTCTGCTCTTCCCCCCACTTGCACACTCCTCCCCTTTTTTTTCTTCCAGCAATCGATTTCTCTCCTTTGATGAAGGCCCCTGTAGCTCCTCCCAAAATCCCACTTTCTCTATGCTTTTCTGCCCTCTCCGTGCCACCCTGCCATTCCGTATATCAAATCGTGTATGTGCCATGCAGGCTCCAAAACGTCTCTGCCATCCCAAAACGTGCCTTGTCCTTGCCTGCTCCCAAAACCAGTTTGTCTCCCACAGCAAGAAACCGTTTTCCTCCATCGTGTCCCCTCGCCAATTTGTCCTTTTCTCATTTTTTGATTCATTTCATTTTTTTTTTATTTATATATTTTTTTAATTTTATTTTATTTTAAAACCTTTTAACTAATAATAATTATGAAAAGATAAAAATTTAAGAAAAATAAGAATTAAAATTAAAACGAAGAATTAAAAGAAAATAAAAATAAATAATAAATAAATAAATAAAAGAAAAAAAAGTAAAATAAATGAAAGAGATAGAATAAAAACAAAATAAGCAATAAAGAAAAAGGGTAATAAAAACAATAAGATAAAATAAATAGAACTAAAAAAGAAATAGGTAAATGAATAATAAAAAGGTTAAATATGTGACAACCAAAATGCAATAAAACTATAAAAATAATCCGGACGAAATTGGGTATTGACAGCTGCCCCTCTTTACTTAGATTTTACTAGATAATATGACAATGTAATGTCTTCATATTATTTAGTAAAAGATAAGTAAAGATAGAAATACTAATTTCGTCTGGATTTCTAAGGAAGCAAAATGAATGCGAAACATAAGTTAAACAAATCGATGAAGAATGTGAGATTGCAACATAAACGATCATTGCCGAGCAGAGGGGCCCAAAATCAAAGAAAGACTAGAGGCGCCAGACAAGACTGGGCTTGAAACGCTGAACCAAAACCGTGCTTGAGGGGAACGAGGTGTACCAACCTCGTGGAGGGTGTACAAACCCTGAACGAATGACATGAGGTGTACTAACCCTATGGAGGGTGTACAAACCCTGAACGAATGATATGAGGTGTACTAACCTCGTGGAGGGTGTACAAACCCTGAACAAATGATGTGAGGTGTACTAACCTCTTGGAGGGTGTACAAACCCTGAACGAATGATATGAGGTGTACTAACCTCGTGGAGGGTGTACAAACCCTGAACGAATGATATGAGGTGTACTAACCTCGTGGAGGGTGTACAAACCCTGTAGATGAATGATATGAGGTGTACTAACCTCGTGGAGGGTGTACAAACCCTGTGGATGAATGATGTGAGGTGTACTAACCTCTTGGAGGGTGTACAAACCCTGTGGAATGAATGATACGAGGTGTACTAACCTCGTGGAGGGTGTACAAACCCTGTAGATGAATGATATGAGGTGTACTAACCTCGTGGAGGGTGTACAAACCCTAAACAAATGATGTGAGGTGTACTAACCTCTTGGAGGGTGTACAAACCCTATGGATGAATGGAATGAGGATCAATAGGCTCGACGAGTGCCTTGAGGTGAACCATCGCAGAAGAAACTCTTGGATTCAGATCTTTTTTTTTGAAGAAACATTGGTAAATACTGAGCAAAACATTAGAGAGATTTGGATATAAAGGTCTGCTAACCTTTTTCACCACCTCATTTTCCCTTTACGGATTTTTGAACAATTTTCTTTGCTTTCTATGAAATGATGTTATGTTATGATGGTGCATGAATGCATATGAGCCAGTGGTTTCGTTCCCTTCTTTTGCTCTCGCTTTCTCTTTCTTGCACCTTTTTCTTCTTTTTTTTTTTTTTTCTTTTTTTTTTTTTTTGTGAAAATTCTATGCTTGGAATCCGTTGTCAATGTTGACGTCAAACGCGATGTTCGTTCGAAATGCATTCAATCAAAATAATGCCAAGAAGCAGTGGGTTCTTTGATGCAAGGAAAAGAACGTAACTAGGGGTTCAAATTCCCTCTAGCACTAGCTTGAACCTGAAAAGGGTGCGGGAGATGAGTACGAAAGGCAGATGGTTGAATGACTACCTGTGGGTAAGGTTAGCATTTGAATTTTTCTTACTTTGGGAGGTGTTATTAGTACCTACACATGCATGGCCCGCAAGGGCTGCCCCAACTTTGTTACGTATAGTGAACTTGATTTGGAGAGGGGGAAAGGTTCGGGCAGGAAGGATTGCCCCAATTTGGCGATTCTTGATTGATGGGGAGACTTCACATTTTTTGTCTTTTTTTTTCTTTTTTTTTTTGTTTCATTTTCTTTCCTTCTTTTTTTTTTTTCTTTTGAGTGATTGTGTCATTCACCACATCGTTTCGTTTCAGGGTTAAAATCGTGAGAAAGATTAGGACAAACAGTCTTCAGTCAGCGTGGACTTTTATTGGCTTGTACCGTGGCCAAAGGTCAAAGGGTTTTGAAAGAAATGGATAATGAAGGCTCAAATAAGTGTTTGGCGGTTAAATTGTTTCAACAAGAATCATTTGTAAGGTATCGAGTCAACTATCCTTAAAGATATGAAACTTCGGGCATCCTTTTATTTTCATTGCTGTTTTTTTTCTTTCTTCCCCTTTTGGGTCGCTTGCTTCGTGGTCTCTGTTGTGTACTTCTTCGAGACTTTATATATTTTTTATTTCTTTTTTCCTTCTTTTTTTTTTTAGAAATCCCCTCCTTGATTTCGGATGCCCTTGATGTACCCTTTAGGTTGACATCGATGTGCTAATGATTCTTGTCGGGGGTGATGAAAACAAATATAATTTATGGCTCAAAAGGGGTGCAATTGGATAAACTTCTTTTAACGTTTGAATAAAGAAAAAATGGCCACACGTCACTCTGAATCTTTGCTTACCTTACTTTCTCGCGACCTTAGCCCTGGAATAAAACTCGGTAGTGGTTAACACATTGACTTCATTTTTTTTTTTATTTTTTTTTTTTTTATTTTTTTTTTATTTTTTTTTATCTCCCAATCAACAGATCGTTGGGGATGTGTACCATGATGAACACTGCCCCAGTATTGTATTCATGACAATCCTTTGTTTTAATGGGAAATGAAAAGGTTGAGGGTTCAAGTAGTATGAATGCAGATGCTCTAGCTGGAAAAGAACGATGGTTACCCCCGAAACCTTGCATCAGGAGAAGACCCAACTTTGGTATTTTCAAAATTTATTTTGCTTTTGCTTTTCGAAAACACTACGCCCTTGACAACCTCATTGACAACGAATTCAACATGTGTCTTTTCTTTTGCTTTCTTTTTTTCATTTTTATTTCTATTATATTTTTTTTATTTTTACGACACCCACCAGGACCGAGCTAAGCCGACTGAATACCCGTGATGCTTTTATTGACATTCGTTCGATTATTTTCGTTTTCAATCCTCTTTATTTACCTAAACAGCTCAACGCGACATGCAATAACTTCAGAAAGTATGAACAAAAATTTAATATGCGGTATTTATTGAATGAAAAACACATATTACAACAATTTGAAAGGCAATGTTAATATTCGCTAACGGCAACCCTTATCACGGAATCATCATACATAGAACTTTTTGACCGCATCAGAATTAACCGGTAACGGTAATTCCTCCCCATCCATCCTTGTGAGAATTAGTGCCCCACCAGAGAATGCTTTCTTCACCACAAACGGCCCTTCATAGTTTGGGGTCCACTTGCCTCGATGATCTTTTTGGATGGGCAAAATCCTCTTCAACACCAGTTCGCCTTCATGAAACTCTCTTGGGTGCACCCTTTTGTCAAACGCCTTTTTCATTCTCCTTTGATACAGCTGTCCATGACACACTGCTGTTAACCTTTTCTCTTCGATAAGGTTGAGTTGGTCGAATCGGGTTTGAACCCACTCAGCTTCCTCTAACTTAGTTTCCATTAACACGCGTAAGGAGGGAATTTCGACCTCAAATGGAAGTACCGCTTCCATCCCATACACTAGCGAGAACGGCGTGGCCCCAGTTGATGTTCGTACTGATGTGCGGTATCCGTGCAAAGCGAAAGGAAGCATTTCGTGCCAGTCCTTGTAAGTGACCACCATCTTCTGCACAATCTTCTTGATGTTCTTGTTAGCAGCCTCTACTGCCCCATTCATCTTTGGACGATAAGGAGAGGAATTATGGTGGTGAATTTTGAATTCCTCACATAACTCCGCCATCATCTGATTGTTCAGGTTGGTAGCGTTATCAGTGATGATCTTGTTAGGTAGCCCATACCTACAGATCAACTCCTTCCTTATGAATCTAACCACAACCTTTCTAGTCACGTTGGCATACGAAGCAGCCTCAACCCACTTGGTGAAATAGTCGATTGCGACTAGTATGAAGCGATGTCCATTTGACGCTTTTGGTTCTATAGCTCCGATGACATCTATTCCCCACATCGAAAATGGCCATGGTGCAGACAACACGTTCAGAGTAGTGGGTGGCACATTGATATTATCTGCATATATCTGACATTTCTCACACTTTCTCACGTGTATGCAACAATCGTTTTCCATGGTCAACCAGAAGTAACCAGCTCTTAAGATCTTCCTAGCCATCGAATGTCCATTCATGTGTGTACCAAATGTACCTTCGTGCACTTCTTTCAATATCAACTCGGCTTCCTTTGCATCCACACATCTGAGGAGAACCATGTCATGGTTTCTCTTGTATAAAACATCCCCACTTAAGATGAAACTGCCGGCCAACCTTCTTAGTGCTCTTTTATCGTTTTCAGACGCATCCTCAGGGTATTCTCGGGTTTTAAGATAACGCTTGATATCAAAGTACCAAGGCTTACCGTCTAACTCCTCCTCGATGAAGTGGCAATATGCGGGCTCTGCATGGCTTTTCATTTTGATTTTTGGTAATTCTGCATCTTGATCAACCTCAAACATTGACGACAAGGTGGCCAGTGAGTCTGCTAATTGATTATCTTCTCGAGGTATATGGTTAAATGTGATGGAATCGAAATACTCCATTAATCCCCTGATGTAAGCTTGGTAGGGAATTAATTTTGTATCCCTAGTTTCCCATTCTCCTTTCAATTGATGGATGACCAAAGCCGAATCTCCATATACATCTAGAATTTTTGCCTTAGACTCAATTGCTGCTCGAATACCCATAGCACAGGCTTCATATTCAGCGATGTTATTTGTGCAGCTAAAACACAACCTTGCCGTCATTGGTATATACTGACGCTCTGGGGAGATAAGCACTGCCCCTATTCCATGTCCCATCACATTCGAGGCTCCGTCGAATAACACCGTCCACGCTTTTTCGTTTCGGTCTTCTTTGTTCTCTTCGAATAGAGCCATGATATCCTCATCAGGAAATTCAGGTTGCATTGGTTGATAATCACAAAGGGGTTGATGAGCCAGGTATTCTGCTAGTGCGCTACCCTTGACAGATTTTTGAGTGACATATACGATGTCGTACTCTGACAATAGCATCTGCCATCGAGCTATCCTTCCAGTAAGAGCAGGCTTTTCAAAAATATACTTGATAGGATCCATCTTGGATATCAACCATGTGGAATGACTCAACATGTATTGCCTTAAACGATGAGCGGCCCACGCCAATGCGCAGCAAGTCCGCTCTAACGATGAATATCGTTGTTCGCAGTCTGTGAACTTCTTGCTCAAGTAATATATAGCGTGCTCTCTTTTGCCATCCTCATCATGCTGACCCAACACACAACCCATTGACTCGTCCAATACAGTCAAATACAAAATGAGTGGCCTTCCTGGTTCTGGTGGACGTAATACAGGAGGGTTTTGTAAGTATTGTTTGACTCTCTCAAAAGCGGCCTGACAATCCTCATTCCACACCACAGCCTGATTCTTTCGTAACAACTTGAACAGTGGTTCACAAGTAGCAGTTAAGTGGGAGATGAATCTAGCAATGTAATTCAATCTACCCAAAAACCCTCGAACTTCTTTTTCCGTTTTAGGCGCAGGCATTTCCATTATCGCTCGCACTTTATCTGGATCCACCTCTATCCCCCTCTGGCTGACAATAAAGCCCAACAATTTCCCGGATTTCACTCCAAATGTACATTTGGCGGGATTCAGCCTAAGCTTATACTTCCTCAATCTCTCGAATAACTTTCTCAAGTTGAGGACGTGTTCTTCTTCTGATTCGGACTTCGCGATCATGTCGTCCACATAAACTTCAATCTCCTTGTGCATCATATCATGGAAAAGTGCCACCATCGCCCTTTGATATGTTGCCCCAGCATTCTTGAGTCCAAAAGACATCACTTTATAACAAAATGTGCCCCACAATGTAATAAAAGTAGTCTTTTCCATATCTTCTGGTGCCATCTTGATCTGGTTATACCCCGAAAAACCATCCATGAACGAAAACAGTGAATACTTGGCTGTATTATCAACCAGGGTGTCGATGTGTGGTAATGGGAAATTGTCCTTTGGGCTTGCGCGATTCAAATCTCGATAATCGACACACATCCGAACTTTACCATCCTTCTTAGGCACCGGTACAATGTTTGCTACCCATTCTGGGTATCTCGCCACAGCTAGAAACCCTGCATCGAATTGCTTCTGTACCTCCTCCTTGATCTTCAAGGACATTTCCGGTTTCATCCTTCTTAGCTTTTGCTTTACCGGTGGGCATTCCGGCTTGAGCGGGAGCTTGTGTTGTACAATATCTGTATCGAGGCCTGGCATGTCATTGTAAGACCAAGCAAACACATCCCTGAACTCCCTCAATAAGTCACACAATTTTTCTTTCACTTCTGCTTTCATGGCTGTACCGATCTTCACCTCCTTTACCTCATCCCCATTCCCTAAATTGAGTACTTCAACATCTTCCTGGTGAGGTTTCATCTCCTTACACTCTTGTTCCACTAGTCTCAACAGTTCAGGAGGGGGTTCCGGGTCATCATCACAATCATCTTCCGTATTATTGACAGGGCGCCCAAAATCAGGAATATCAACATAATTACTTTCAAAACATTCATTGTCATATCTGCATTATTTGAGTTTATGAAAAGGAAATAAATAAACGAAAAACGACGAGGAATGCAAAATGATGATAAAACACAAACAAACACACTTTGATTATCGCGCTGAGCATAATAAACTGAAAGCGTCAACCCGTAAGTCATGAATCCTAAAGCCCCGGGTAAAGCTATAGGATTAATTAAAGTTATTACATCTTATTCAAATTAAGCATCACGGGCAAATCCAGCATCTCCCAGTTGTCGAGTCGTGCATCCGGGGAGCAGGCCCACACGCAACTGGAGCCTTCCGATCCATCTTCATCTCCCACAGCTGCTATGTGGCCAGTGTTAACCCAACCAGCACTGCGAAAGCTCTCCTTGAGGTCACAGATACGAATTCTTCCCACTTTGGGCTCCCGTCTTTCCATCCGGGCCAGACTGCGCTCCCTCCTTTCTTCTATCAGCCTTCTCCTATCCTCCTTGGTGGGCTTGTATCCCAGGCCATACCTATTCTTGTTCTCGACGACCTCCAGAGGGAATGCTCGCCCCTGTCCATACCTACCCAAACCTTTCCCATGCATGTAACCTTCTTTTAACATGACTTTGGCCATCATGATAGAAGCACGCGACAGATGTGGGCTGACCGCGAATGGCTCCACGTAGGTGTTTCCCACGATCTCCAGAGATTGGAAAGTTGCCTCGAGAGCTTCCTCGGCTACTTCAATATAACGGGAGGATGATGGTCCGCTCACAAGGAGGTCCTCCTCTCCTGATACTATCACCAGCTTATCTCCCA
Source organism: Vigna umbellata (assembly GCF_029865625.1). Classification (NCBI taxonomy): domain Eukaryota; kingdom Viridiplantae; phylum Streptophyta; class Magnoliopsida; order Fabales; family Fabaceae; genus Vigna; species Vigna umbellata. The sequence goes on along the minus strand of NC_142165.1, from coordinate 87,444,797 downwards.
TAACATATTTCAGCTTTTGGTGTAGTGTGGAAGGCACAACTCCTGCAGAATGGATCCACGGGCGACCCAACAAACAGCTATAAGCCGGGAGGATATCCATAACTTGAAAGGTCACTTGAAAGACACAAGGACCGACTTGAACGGGCAATTCAATTTCTCCCATCACTACCCTTTTACTGCCGTCAAATGCCCTCACAATCATAGAGCTCGGCTTCATATGCATTCCATCACAGGGGAGCTTCTCCAATGTCGATTTTGGCATGACGTTCAGAGAGGAGCCATTGTCTACCAAGACACGCGCTATAACGTGATCTAAACATTTCACAGAGACATGAAGAGCCTTGTTATGCCCTCTCCCCTCAGTGGGTATCTCCTCATCAGTGAAGGTGAGGTAATTATTAGCAACGATGTTGCCAACAATGCCCTCGAACTTGTTCAGAGAAATACCTTGTTCTACATGAGCCTCACTGAGTATCTTCATCAACAACTTTCGGTGCGAGGCAGAGTGCATGAGTAATTCTAGCAAGGAGATCCGGGCAGGCATGCGATTCAACTGTTCCACCACTTTGTACTCACTCTGTTGTATGAACTTTAGGAATTCACCAACTTCTTCTTCAGATATTTCCCTCTTCTCCTCTGTGTCTGGGGTCTCCTCGGCCTCCACGTTCTTCCCCCTCAAGAACTCCTTTGCTTTTGCAGCCATTGATGCTTCCCTATCATTGGTTCTTTCTCTCGCCAATTCTGGTGGTGTAAAGATTCGACCACTTCTGGTCATTCCACCAATGCCTGATATGTTTTCCACAGTCGGATTTGCACATTCTCCCTCGTCTAATGCAGTTGCCCCATATCTCCATGGGACGGCTTTCTCGTTCTTATAAGGGAAAGGAGTTGGCACTCGGATGACCACAGACGGATTTCCTTCAGTTACCAGTGCAGGGGTGGTCCTAGTAAAATGGATCACCAAAGGTTCGGGTAGAGTCACATCAGATTCTCCACCAATTTGTGCAAATACTTCCTCCTCTCTGACCTCGCTGCACACTTGCATCATATGTCTATCGAGTAATTCTTGGAGGAAAATCTCGAATTCCATACACTCCTCAATAGAGTGCCCGGCCTCCGGATGGAGTGCGCACGCTATACCCAGATCATAATTGCCCTTCACTAGGCCCTTCTTCAACAAAGCTTCAAAGATAAACCTCCTAGAACTTCGGATTTCGCCCACATCTCTTATCAGATCCTGGTTTCCAACCTCGACGGCGTTCGTCGAGGAACTCCCGTGCCCGGACAATGGATTAGTATTGACGTTGGGCTGGTCCTCTTGAAACTTTAACCAACCCGAATCTATCAGAGCCTGAACTTTGTATTTGAGGGCCATACATCCTTCGGTCGAGTGGCCAACGCCTCCTGCATGATAACTACACCTGGCATTCGCGTCATAACCCCTAGGATACGGCGGCTGTACAGGCTTCATCGGACAAATGGCGACCAGACCCTTTTTGACTAGGTTAGGTAACAATTCAGTGTAGGTCATAGGGATTGGGGTGAACCTAACAAATTGATTTCCCCTTGGGTTGTTATTGTGACCCACATTCAGATTTGGGCCCATGTTTGCGACCGGTCTTGCGGCTTCGGTTGGGATACGCTGCGGTGGATAATACGCTTGTTGTTGTTGAGGCCTAGCTTGGTGAACAAACGTGGTGTTAGCAGCATAAGGAGGTGGGTTTAAGTATGGTCGATAATTAGGATTGGGAGCTCGTCCTCTCCACGCAGGCATTACCGACGCAGCATGTACCTCCCCCTCTTTTTTCTTCCCCTGATTGAAACTGGGCTTTTTGTAGTTTGTAGCTGCAGGTGGGCCATATGCTATCTTCCCGTTTTTCAATCCAATTTATATCCTCTCACCAATGATGATGGTGTCAGCAAAATTGACAGATACATTTCCAACCATATGCTCATAAAACGGCGGTTGGAGTGTGTTTACGAACATCGACACCATCTCTTTGTCAAACAACGGCGGCTCAACTTGCGCAGCCAACTCTCTCCATCGTTGGGCATACTCTTTGAAAGTTTCATTGTCCTTTTTTGTCATATTCTGCAGCTGCAGACGGTCTGGAGCAACATGAGTATTGTATACATATTGCTTTACGAAGGCATCAGCTAGATCCGCCCAACAACGAATTCGGTATGGCTCCAGGTGGGTGTACCAGTTCAATGTCACCCCAGCCAAACTTTCCTGGAAAACGTGGATGAGTAGCTGCTCATCATGAGCATACGCAGCCATCTTTCTGCAGTACATGGTCACATGGCTTTTAGGGCAAGTGTTACCCCTATATTTTTCAAACTCCGGCGCCTTGAACTTAGGCGGGATTTTCAAGCCCGGAACCAAACTCAATCGGGCCGCATCTCCAAACCCGTAGCTCTCAACTCCTTCAACAGCTCTCAACCTCGCCTCCAGACTTTCCAACCTACCCGTAGCTCCAACGAGGCTACCGAATCCCCCAACCACCGTGGCGTGTGGTGCAGCTTCGGCTGAAAAATCCTCCCTAGCAACCACAGGCGGTACTGGGGTCACCCGAATTCCATCAGTGGTGTTGGTCTCATTCATTCCCGTGCCCACCATGGGAGCCGACACTAAGACAGGTCCCTGAGTGCCGATTGGTGGTATATTGACAGTCGCGGGAAACGAGAATGAAGCGTGCTCAGCTTCTGAGTATTCTCCTACAGGAGGAGCGTAACCCGGAGGTAAACCATACAGTGGGAAAGGAACTGATTGGCTCGCAGCGTTGAACATTGGGGGATAAGGGTGAGCATTCCCCTCAACATGCGCAGATGAAGACTCTCCAGTAGTCTTCATGGATTCAAGCGCCGCCAAGATCTGGCCGATCTGGTCCTTCAATTGGCCAACATCCGCTTTGAGAGACTCTTGTGACTCCTCCCAGCTTGCCATGGCTTTTGAATTTGCCCGGGTCCGGTAGGGATGTCGTGGAAATTTGGTCGTCGTTTTTTCTCACGCGTACTGCTTTATTATTTTAATTAATTAGATGGAAATGAAACATGCTGAACAAAAGAAAATATGATGCATGCTAGTAATAGGGGGAAATCACAAGATTGTAATGACATCATTGATGGAAATTAACACAAGCAGATGCTAAACAACATCCCACACCTTTCATTTAAAAGGAAACAAGTTCATTACATTTCTTAAAGGAAACAAACCATAAAGATCCCTAAATACATCAATTCCTATCCCGAGTGATGAGGGATTTCATCTCATCTATCAGCCGTTTACAGTGATTAATAAAAAGCTCTATTTCTACTGGTGGGCTATAAAAGTGGGTACTCGCTTCAGCTTCCGACACCATTCTGGGAATGTCTTCAATTGCCCCATTTGCCAAAGCAGCCAACTGAGAGAAGCTTTCCTTCCAATGCTTTACGGCCGTTTCTTGCTCTGCGATGTGCTCTTTCATTCGCTTTATCAAGGCCTGATGCCTTTCTTCAAATTCCATCGACCTCCATCGCTCCTCCTGCTCCTCGATGTAATCCTCCATCTGCTTTAACATGGCTCGATATTCCCCTTCAGCCTCTGCCAGCTTCCAGCGCTCCTGATTCAACTCCGCTTCAAATGATGTAGCCATTTCCTTCATTTGATGCCCCGATTCTTGTACTTGGACTTGCGCTTCCCTTAGTCTTTTTAGGGCTTCCCTTTTATCCCTCTTGGCTTCTTCATAGAGTTGTTTCCACTGTCTGCCCTCTTCTAAAGCCACATTCTTCTCATTCACCCTCATGGATAACTCCTTACTTGCGGCCGCGAGATCCTGTTTTACTCGGAATGTATAATCTCTCTCTGCTTTCTGGCTTTTGACGATGTTTTCATAAGCCCGTGACTTTTCTTCGTTATCATTCCTCATATCCACAAAATCATTGCGAGCCTTCTGTAATTCATTTTCTAACCTTGCATTCCTCACCCTCAATTTCTCCACCTCAACCTTCAGCTGTTTCACCTCTTCACTTTCTGCGGCTTGGGATGTTTCTTCACTTGCCGATTGATCATTGATAGGCTTAAAAGGCAACTTGACTTCTCTTACCCTCTCCAGAATCCAGGTATGATAACTAACCCTGCTATCCATCACTCCACTCCTCAGGTCCTTCTCTGCTCGCACCACATTTTCCCAGGCACTTCTGACTCTCCTCAACATTTCAGTACAATGTCCGTCCTCATAGTAGATGAAGAAGGCCGTGAGATAATCTGGTGAAGGCGCTCCCTTCATAGGATATCCGAACTGTCTTTGGACCAAAATAGGGTTGTAGTTAATACAATACCTAGCGCCTATGAGAGGTATGTTAGGGAAGTTGCCACAATGTTGGATAGATGGTTTAGTCTCAAGCCAAGGAAGGCGCCATTTTACGTTTCCCTCTCTCAAACCGGCAAAGAAAAGAGCCCACCCATTACCTCCTTGATGCGACGGATTCTCAGGTGAACTTCTAACCTCGACTACCCCCTTAAATACTCGTGCCGTCATCCACGCATATAACGCCGGCAAACAACAAAGAATCCTCTTCCCTTTTCTCTCCTGGCAAAAACTCATAGTCCCATACACATCTGCGAGGACTGCTGTTACGGGGTTTTCTGATCTTGTCTTTTTTGCCACGAAGACATCAATAGCAGTGTAATCTACAAAGTCTTCCAATTTGGGAAATAGGACAATGCCAAACACAGTGAGGGCTAGTACATCCATGAAGGTCTCCCATTCTTCCCTATCGCCCAGGTCGTGCAAATATTGTTCAAGGTAACCTTGTGTCAGCCCCCGAATTTGATGTCTCGTTATCAACCGGTTCTCCAATTCATTGGGCTGTAATCTCATTATAACAGCAAGGGTAGAAACAGAGGCATGATGCTCCAAGTGCTGATATGGCTTGGTACCCTCTAATGGCAAGCCCAGAATATGCTCAAATTCTTCTACAGTTGGTGCCAGCTGGAAGTCCTGGAAGGTAAAACATCTCAGGGGAGAATCATAATACTGAGCTAGAGCTGTAATAGCGGGCAACTGTACTTTCACCTCCATTAAACTCAACAAATTCCCATATTTCCTCCCGAAGGCTTCTCTCTGTATGGTCTTGAGTCTTCGGCCTAAATTTATCAACCCGGTCAAATTTCCAACATGTGTCCTTAGGCTAGACTTCTTCCTTAAAATGGCGGAGTTGGTATGCAGTGTAGCATCAGATCTGGTGTCAACATCCATCTCGTGTGAAGTCAAGTGTATACCTGTGATTTCCCCTAAAACCAACATGTTACTAAATGATGCATGAATATGATGCATGATAATAAAACAACACGATGAATCAAATGCGTGCATGGCATGAAAATGCAATAACATAATTTTCGAAAGAGAACGAACAGCGTGAGGATTACAAGAATACACGTTTCTCCCTTTGTGCCCTAATAAAGGTTCAATGGCTTGGATTCGATGTCAAGTATATGCAATCTCACAAGGATGGTCTCCTGAACCTAGAGGTCAATGGTCACTAGAGCTATGGCTCCCTTCATAGCATCTCCACAACAGTCGAGTAATCAACTAGATGAGGAGACACAAGTGAAGAGAACAAACTCTAGCTGGAGTTCTCACGATAGCCAGACAGGAAGTACATCCCAGAATGACACCGCTACACAACTCCTCTAATTCTAAGCTACGCTCAGACCCGGGTATAGGGCCCCACTCATGATATGCTGAAAGTGTGTGTGTGAAGGGAGAAAATTATGCACACCCAAACCCTCACCTGCAAAACAACCAAAAAATTTCCCAGGCAGGTATGAACATGTTTTCTACCCTAGGGTTCAATATAGGACAATTCAAGCAACTCATGCAATTATTCAAAATATCAAACATAGATAAAGAAAATGGGAAGGAAAACATAAAGCAAAACCACATCAGAATCGAGCATCTAATTAAATGGCTTGACTCTCGCGTCCCCAGTGAAGTCGCCATCTGTCGCAACCGGAATCGCGACGGGACGACGATCCAAAAAAGAAAAACGTGTTTTTGGAAAAAGATTTGGAGTCGCCACCATAGTTTATTATGGGAAACTACGGGAAAACCATAAAACGATAAAGCACAGCCCGCGAAAACCAGATTCTGGGTTCGGGAGTCGGTTACGCGTGGGGAAGGTGTTAGCACCCCACAACGCCTGCCCTAAGGCAGTACCTTTAACTAAATGCACGAATATGATGTGGTTTTCAAAATGTTTAACTATCCCCTAAAATAGAATTCTAAATAAACAAAACATATTTTTTTATTTTTTTGGGCCCGACAAGGATTGACCTTGCTCCTACGTATTCTCATTCAAAATGAGAAATCAGGGTTACGTAGTTCTTTTTGAAAATGCTTGAGAGATTTGTTTGAGAAATTGATTGAAAGATTTGTTTGAGAAAATGATTACGGATAAATTTGGATTTTTGGGAAAGTGAACCTGACAAGGGCTAGCCTTACTCCTACGTATCTCCACTTTCGATGGAGAATCAAGGATCACGTAGTTCTGGATAGCAAGACTATTTGTTGTTTAAAATTGTTGATGTTTTCGGGTTTTTTTTTTTTTTTTTAAGATTTTATACCTTTTTTGTATTTTGTTTAAGAAAGAGAAAAGGTTGTTAGCACAAGGACGATGCGTGCGATCACACATGTGCATAAACCTTTAAAACATATTTTTTTGTTAATTTTACTTAAGGAAAAGAAAAGGTTTTTAGCACAAGGACGATGCGTGCGATCACACATGTGCCTAAACCTTTAAAACATATTTTTTTGCAATTTTATTTAAAAGAGGAGAAGGTTTTTAGCACAAGGACGATGCGTGCGATCACACATGTGCCTAAACCTTCAAAACATATTTTTTGTTAATTTTACTTAAGGAAAAGAAAAGGTTTTTAGCACAAGGACGATGCGTGCGATCACACATGTGCCTAAACCTTTAAAACATATTTTTTTATAAATTCCTTTATTTAAATTGCATATATATTTTAGGATAAGTAGATGTATAGAATAAGTAGATAGAACAAAATAAAATAGTAAAATAAAAATAAAAATAAAAGAAATAAATAAAACAAATGAAATAAGATAGACAAAAATAAATAGAATAAAATAAAATAAGGAAAACAAACAAATAAAAATAACGAGCGCTGGGGGATCATGAGCGGACGTTGGGAATGACGTGAAATAACGAGCGTTGGGGGAATTAATGAACGTTCGCTGAAAGTGGGGAGAAAGAACGAGCGTTCGTTGGGTGGATTAACGAACGTTCGTTGAGAATGGGGAAGAACGAGCGTTGGGGGGAATCAGTGTCACGAGCGCTCGTTGGGGAAAGTTGACGAACGTACGTTGAGAAAAGGCTGCAGGACGAGCGCTCGTTGGGGGCCAAGCGGACGCTGGGAAACGAGGCTGAAGGATGAGCGCTCGTGGTGGACGAGCGTTCGTTGGGGAATTGACGAACGACTGCTTGGAAAGGGAGGCAGAATGACGAGCGCTCATTTTGAAGATGACGAACGGACGTTGAGAACATGAGGCTGGATGACGAACGGACGTTGAGAACATGAGGCTGGATGACGAACGCTCGTTATGGACGAGCGTTCGTTGGGAAGACGTGGCAAGTTGATGACGAACGCTCGTTATGGACGAGCGTTCGTTGGGAAGACGTGGCAAGTTGATGACGAACGCTCGTTATGGACGAGCGTTCGTTGGGAAGATGAGGGAAATTAATGACTAACGCTCGTTATGGACGAGCGTTCGTTGGGAAGACGTGGCAAGTTGATGACGAACGCTCGTTATGGACGAGCGTTCGTTGGGAAGATGAGGGAAAGTTGATGACGAACGCTCGTTATGGACGAGCGTTCGTTGGGAAGATGAGGGAAATTAATGACTAACGCTCGTTATGGACGAGCGTTCGTTGGGAAGACGTGGCAAGTTGATGACGAACGCTCGTTATGGACGAGCGTTCGTTGGGAAGATGAGGGAAATTAATGACTAACACTCGTTATGGACGAGCGTTCGTTGGGAAGTTCAGGTTGGATGACGAACGCTCGTTATTGGCGAGCGTTCGTTGGGAAGATGTGGGAAATTGATGACGAACGCTCGTTACGGACGAGCGTTCGTTGTGAAGGTGTGGGAAATTGATGACGAACGCTCGCTACGGACGAGCGTTCGTTGTGAAGGTGAGGGAAATTGGTGACGCACGCTCGAAAAAGGCCAGATAACGTGCGCTCGTTCTGGGCTTGGCCCACCCGGGTGGCTGCTAACCTAGAATTCCCCTAGGGGTTCTGCCTTCCCATTCTCATTCACTCACCCACTCGGATCCCACACTCTCCAGAGACCCAAGGTCTCTTACTCTCTCCGCAGGCCCACCGCCGCCTATGCCAGCGCCGGCCACCGCTTGTGCCGCCGGAGCCCTCGTCAGCCCAAGCCAAGTCCGCAAGCTCTTTCTCTTCTTGCGCAGCTCGAAGACGAGTTCCTGCGTCCTCTCCCTTTCTTCTTCACGCAGGACCCAGACTCACCGCCAATACACGCGGTTGCCGGGGAGCTCCAGATTCGGCGCCAGTGATAACGGCGACAGCCTTGGTGGGTGCTTGGATTAATTATTTTTCATGCAGGAAAATGGCATTGGTATGGGGTTGTGTATGAAGGATATCAGTTTACAGGTTTGGATTCTGCAAAGAGAGCATTGGTTTCTTGTTGAAGGTCATGAAGCGTGTTTGGGTTGTTGGGAATGGATGAAGGAGATATCTGCAGAATGAAATGGAGGATGAATGGCAGTGGAGATCGGTGTAGTGGGTGATGGGTTATGTTCCTCGATGGAGGTGTTCACGGGTGCTGGAGATGATGGAGAGGAGTGGAGAATCAGAGGGGTTGATGGAAGCTTGCGAGGGAGGGAGACAAAGGTAGGAGTAGGGAAATGGATGAAGATGGTTAAGGGTAGGATGAGGCTGGGGTGGTGAGTCTATTTTGGTGTTCTCTGTTCGTGACCTTGGGTGCCTCAGGGGCTGAAATATGATAATGACGATGGTGGTTGTTTGCTGGCTATGCAGATGCGAAATGGGAGCTGGAGCCCTACGTGAAAGACAGCCTATTCGGTCTAGCAACCGAAGGAAGACAGTATAATGGGGATCACAACTCGCATTAAGGTGATGCGAGCATGAATCTTGGATGTAAATGAATGGAATAGGGGATGAAATAGCAGGGTAAACGAAAATTCACACCAGTATGACTATGAACGAATGCGGATAACATAAATTAGGGATACTTACCTTCAATGAAAACGATTAGGCCTCTCCTTCCCCTATTGTGGACTTGTTTTTGCTTTTCCTCTGCTCTTCCCCCCACTTGCACACTCCTCCCCTTTTTTTTCTTCCAGCAATCGATTTCTCTCCTTTGATGAAGGCCCCTGTAGCTCCTCCCAAAATCCCACTTTCTCTATGCTTTTCTGCCCTCTCCGTGCCACCCTGCCATTCCGTATATCAAATCGTGTATGTGCCATGCAGGCTCCAAAACGTCTCTGCCATCCCAAAACGTGCCTTGTCCTTGCCTGCTCCCAAAACCAGTTTGTCTCCCACAGCAAGAAACCGTTTTCCTCCATCGTGTCCCCTCGCCAATTTGTCCTTTTCTCATTTTTTGATTCATTTCATTTTTTTTTTATTTATATATTTTTTTAATTTTATTTTATTTTAAAACCTTTTAACTAATAATAATTATGAAAAGATAAAAATTTAAGAAAAATAAGAATTAAAATTAAAACGAAGAATTAAAAGAAAATAAAAATAAATAATAAATAAATAAATAAAAGAAAAAAAAGTAAAATAAATGAAAGAGATAGAATAAAAACAAAATAAGCAATAAAGAAAAAGGGTAATAAAAACAATAAGATAAAATAAATAGAACTAAAAAAGAAATAGGTAAATGAATAATAAAAAGGTTAAATATGTGACAACCAAAATGCAATAAAACTATAAAAATAATCCGGACGAAATTGGGTATTGACACAACAACAATAAATTAAAATTAAAATTTTAAAATATAGAAATAAAAGAAATTATTTCATTAGTCTTATTGTCTTCTTAAATGATGATGTTAAAAAGGGAACTATTTATGTAACAAAGTACTCTGTTTCAATCCCACCCATTTTATACAAACCTTCTTCAAAACATCAAACATTTATTTTCGTTATGCCTAATTTTATCAATATTTATATTTATATAAAAAAACATATAGACAATAATAATTACGTTGATAAATTAATAAAAATTATTTGTTTATACTGAAATAATATTTTTCTAAAAGCATATTTTAATATAAGATAATTTATGCAAATATATAGTAAGGGCTTACGTTTCTAACCATTAAAATAAATAAGTTGTTTCTTTAAGTTAAACTTCTATATACTTTATATGGTTACCTTTCGGCCTTAATAAATCTGTACTATAATCAGGTACCGTCTATCAAGAATTAAATGTTACCTATTAAGTGTCGACTATCAAAATACATTATATGTATGTTGCTTACCAAAACTTGTATGTAACCTATCAAGGCTTGTATAATGCTTGTGTTGCCTACCAAGGCTTGTATGTCGCTTGTCGAGGCTTGTATACTGCTACTAAGGCTTGATGTCATTTGTCGAGGCTTATATGATGCCTACCAAGGCTTATATATCGCTCGTTGAAGGATAAATACCACATGCCGAAGGCTATGTGTTACTTATCAAAACTTTGAGCCGACATGCATGATCATTTCTACCTAGCCACAAGCTGACATGTCTGAGTGTTTCTACTTAACCACAAGCGACCTATTTGATTGTTATTATTCGACCACAAGTTGGCCTGTTTGATTGTTTTTATAGGCCACAAGCTAGCCTATACGATCATTATTATCCAACTATAAGTCGGCTCGTCTGACTACCTTTCGAACTACCAAAGCTAATGGAGTATTACTATAACTTAGCAAACTCTAGATCAAATAACTAACTCATGTGGTAAATGGGCCACTAGGCCCATCCACACCCATATAGGTAAGGGTTCACAAATGTCATAATTAACCTATAAATAGTACAATGATTGAGGCAAGTAATTTACGTTCATTATTATAACATTAATTGTCATTTGATGCACCTGACTAACTTGAGCGTCATGGTCTCTTCTACAGGCACACTCATTCTCTGTCTTGAAGAGATGTGGACCTAGAACATCGCAATTTGAAGACTGAGCAATCTTTGCTAGAAGTTTGAAGAGTCTTTACAGGGTGTACTCAGTCTTGTGAGAACAACGGTGCCCACCGCGGGGTCGAGGTATGTGAAGAAAGAGTTATGTGATATTGAGGAGAAAGATGACAAGCATAAGATAAGTTGGAAATCCCTCTAGTGAAAAGCAATGTAAAAAGACTTTCTTAATAGCTTTTGACCTTATTTGGCCTCGACGACTCTCAACCTTGTTCGGGCTCAACACGTATCAACCTTGAAAACTCATTGCCTTGCTCAACCTCAACGGATCTCGACCTTGTTAAGCCTCGATAGTTATAGGCCTTGTTTAGTTTTCGACCTTATTCGATCTCCGTATTTCTCGACCTTGCTCGCTTTGACAACTTTGGGACTTGTTCAACTCTCAACCTTGTTTGGCCTTCACAATTCTCAGCCTTGTTAGGCCACTACAAGTCTCAACCTTGTTCGGCCTTAACAACTCTCGGCCTTGTTTTGCCTCGACACTCTTGATCATGTTCGGCCTTGACGACTCTTGGCCTTGTTCGGCCTCAACTATTTCTCAACCTTGGTAGCTCTAGGCCTTGTTCAACTTTTGGCCTTATATAGCCTTTATTGCTTTCAACCTTGTTCAGCCTCAACAACTTTTGGCCTTGTTTGGAATCAACAACTCTCGACCTTGTTTGGCCTCGACAGACCTTTGCCTTATTCGTCCTCTCTAGTTCTCGGTCTTGTTCGACCTCCACATTTATTAGCCTTGTTTGGGCTCGACAGCTTTGGGCCTTGTTCGGCCTCAATGGCTCTCGGCCTTATTCGGTCTCGATAACTTTCGACCTCGACAACCTTTATAAGTTGGCCTCAACTTCTCAGTCTCAAAATCTTGGTCTTTACCTATCTCCCTCAAATTTTCAACCTTAACATGTTGACCTTTACATGTAGGCCTATGTTGACTTGGAACATCTCAACCTATGGCGATTTGGCACATCTTGGTCTATAGTGACTTAAAACATCTCAGCCTATGGCGATCTGACACATTTTGGTCTATAATAACCTGAAACATCATGGCTTAAGATGGCTTGGAACATCCCAACCTATGATTGACTTCTTTTAACGAGGCACTTTATCTTTAAATTAGAAGGTTTTCACTGTTAAAATTCTATTTGACTATTTTGCAAGCAAGAAAGTTCATTGTCGCTGATGAGTGCATATTTATGCTCACATTTATGCTTTAAAATTCAAATTTTTTATGGGATAATTGTGCTTAAATGGTTGATTTTAAGTGAATTTGTGATGATTGGAATTGTTGGGTTTGGGAAATAAAGAGACGTAAAAAGTGAGTTTTAGTGCATAAATTATTCTTGGATGTTCTAATGTTTATTTGTGCAGCTGAGAATATAAGTTTTATTGGTCCAAATGGCAATTCAAGGCCCAAAATCAGATTTTATTTGGAAAATTCAGAAGGGGCTAAAGTGCAGATAGATGAAATTTCAGGGTATTTGTGCAATTTTGGAAAGTCAGAAAATCTAAAAGATAAAATTCAGTTGTTGAATTTAATTTGGGAATATCAACAGAAAATATCTTCCAAATAATTTTATCATTATCTAAATCTTTTAGTTATTTGGAAGATATAGGATATAAGATAATTAAGTTAATATCTATCAAATATTCTTTAAAACTGATTTAATCTAATGAATATTTGAAAGATATAATATATCAACAGAAAATATCTTATCAACAAACTATTCAGAGTCCAAGCCCAATCAAGCCTATATAAAGAGACCCAAGGGAGGCAGAAAGAGGGACTTCACTTCATTCATTCTCTCATACTACTCTCACTTTTCTTTCATCTTGTATTAAACTCCATTCATGGAGAGCTAAGCATCTAGGGCTATTCTGCTGTAATTCCATGATGGATTCTGAGGTTACGTTCAGTTAATGCAATTGTTTACTTTGATTATTGATTTAAGTTGTTCTCTCTATGTCTTTCATCTCTTTATCTTGTTAAAAGTAAAGATTTTTGCATCATAATGTGTTTGAATCTACATGCATATTGATTATATGAGTTCTAGGGTTTCTAGGTTTAATTGAGAATTTACTTTGATTTAATTTAGGAATTTTCATATGATTAAATGGTTTTTACTATCAATTGAGAATGTACTTTGGTTGGTAGTAATAATTTCAACTATAATCAATTGAGAATTTACTTTGATTGATTAACTTTTAACTTGGTTAGGAGATTTAAGAACAGACATGATTAGACACAATAGAATTTGATTGAGCATGTACTTTGGTTGAATTTATTGTGAATAATCTAGAAAGGTTTTGCATTTGATTGAGAATTTACTTTGGTTAAATGCATGATCGTCCTCAAATTAATGAAGAATGTACTTTAATTAATTTGAAACTTAAACAATAATCAATTGAACAATTATCCATGAATAACCGATGATGAATCTATCTTGGAAAAGCAGTAGAATAAGTCTACAGGACAACTATCAAGTACCTACTGTTAATATCATGTTCCATAAGTCAACTAAAGGCCAACTACAACTATTTTACTAAAGTTCTTCACAAGTCTTCATGTCATGAAAAGATTGAGGGTTGATGTATTGTACATAATCGTTTAACCTTCAGCCTTATAAATATTAATATTGTCCTAGGACAAATTAGACCATAACACACCCTAGACTACCAGAGTCAAGTAGTCAAGTACTGTCTACCAAGAGACAGGTGTCGCCGATGAGGTGTTGACTACCAAAACACACCCTATATATGTCGCTTGCTAAGGCTTGTATGCTACCTATTGAAGCTTGTATGATACTTGTCAAAGCTTGTATGCTGCCTACCGAGGCTTATATGTCGTTTGTCAAGGCTTGTAAGCTGCCTACGAAGGCTTGTATGTCACTTGCCAAAGGATAGATACCATCATCGAAGACTACGTGTCACCTACCAAAACTTTGAGTCGACCTACTTGATCGTTTTTACCCGGCCACAAGTCGAACTTGTTTCTACCCAATCACAAGTTGACCTACCCACTATTTCTACCCGGCCACAAGCCATAATTGTTACTACCCAATCACAAGCCGACCTGTCTGACTGTTTCTACATAGTCACAAGTCAGCCTATACGATCACTACTTCTTGACCATAAGTTGGCCCATTTGATTACCTTTTGGACTACCAAAGCTAATAGAGTACTACTCTAACTTGGCAGATTTAGATCAAGCAACTAGCTCATGAAATAAATAGGTCAATGGTAGACCCATATAGATGAAGGTCCCCAAATGTCATAATTAATCTATAAATAATACAATGATTGAGATAAATAATTTACTTTCATTATTACAACATTAATTGTTATTTGACGTACCTAACTAACTTAGATGTTAAAATGTCTTATGCAAACACACTCTTTCTCAATCTTAAAAAGACATAAACCCAAAATTTCTCAATTTAAAAAGTAAAAAATCTTTACTAAAAAAAATTAAAGGAATCGTCACAAAATATACTCAACCTTATAAAAACACTATATAATATTTATAAACACTATATAATATTCATATATTCATATAGTAACCATTATCTAAATCACCACTACCACCTATAATATTCATATTAGGGTAACCATGGTCTAAATCACCACTACCACCGACAACTCCTGAAATGCTACCTTACACCTAGTCCTCTATCAACCACCATAGTTTCTTTTTCACACCACAAACAACTATTTCGTATATCTTTGGTCACAATAACTTACGATTTTAAATTTTTTTAAAAAAGAAAAATTTTAATCTTTGTGGTTTAATAATTTATTTATATCACTGGCCCAATAATGCGCAATTTTTTTTATCACTGCTTTGTTATTAAATTTCTTCAATCCATATAGGTCCAAATTATTTGAATTAAAATTCAATTTAAATCCATAATTTCTAAAAATGCATTCCAAATCCATATTTTTTAAAACAAAATAATTTAGATAGGTACAAATTGGCTTGATATCGATTTTAATATTATTTTTTTAAGACTATTTGAAAACTCAAAATAATTTAGAGTTAAGGATGACAAATTATTTATCCGACCAAAAGTTTGTGACATCTTAAAAATTAAACTATTATTCATAATAAACTCAAGTCTGTATAATACTCATGGTAATACATGATACAATTTAAATAAATATATATGAAGATACAAATATTGATACAAATAGAATTAAAATAAGGTTTAATCATTTGATGTCCCTAATTTTGTTGAGAAGTCTCAGATATGTTTTTGTTTATTTTTTGTTTCAATTGGGTCTTTATTTTCGAAAAATTAAAGTAATTAAGTTCTTGCTGTTAGTTCCATACTAACACCGTTAAAAAAGGTGTCACGTGTTAGTTCATGATTTTTTTGAATTTTTTAAATATTTTATTATTTTTAGTTTTATTTTTTATTTACTTTTAATTTTTTTTTAAGAAAATAAAATAAAAATGTCACGTATCAAACTGACAGTGTGACATGGCACTAACAGTCTCACGTGTCATTGTCAAGCCACATGTCATTGTTAAGCCACGTGTCATTATATTAGTCTCAATTTGGTTCCTATATTTTTATTGTATCTCAATTTGGTTCTTGTATTTTTATTTTGTCACAATTTAGTCTTAATTTTAAAAATTAAACAATTTTGTCATTTCCCAAATTCAAACAAAATTTAAATTGTATATAAATCTTAACAAATATTTTTATTAAATATTTTTAACAATATTAAGTTTATTTATATTTATATTTAATTAATTATATAAATGTTAATTATGTTATTTAAATATACCTATAAGGGTTTAAAAAAACAAGGACATAACATGTTGGTGTGAAAGAAGTAATTACCTTTAATTACCATTTTCACGGAAACTTTCTCCAACTTTTTATTAAAAAAAAGTGAAATTCACATCAACAATTTGTTTGATAAACTATATCATTTGGAAAATTTACACCAACATGTCATCTTATTGTTTTTTTTAACTCTTAGAGGCATATTTAAAAAACATAATTAACATTTATATAATTAATTAAATAAACATATAAAAAAACTTAATCTTGTTAAAATATTTAATAAAAATATCAATTTTAATAAAATATTTATTAATATTTATATACAAATTAAACTTTGTTTGAATTTAGAGAGATACTAATTGTTTAATTTTTAAAATTAAGACCAAATTGAGACAAAATAAAAATGTAGGGACCAAATTAAGACAAAATAAAAATACATAGACCAAACTAATACTAATGCAATGATATATGGTCTGACAATGACACGTGGCACTGTATTGTCATTGCCACGTGGCACAATGTCAGTTTGACACGTGACATTTTTATTTTATTTTCTTTAAAAAATTAAAAGTAAATAAAAAATAATAAAAAAATATTTAAAAAATTCAAAAAAATCATGAACTGACACGTGATACCTTTTTTA
The DNA here is from genome assembly GCF_029865625.1 of Vigna umbellata. Classification (NCBI taxonomy): domain Eukaryota; kingdom Viridiplantae; phylum Streptophyta; class Magnoliopsida; order Fabales; family Fabaceae; genus Vigna; species Vigna umbellata. The sequence continues at coordinate 87,428,123 of NC_142165.1, read as the reverse complement.
ACGGTATTAGTATGAAACTAACGGGAATAACCTAATTGCTTAATTTTTTAAAAATAGAGATCTAATTAAAACAAAAAATAAACAATAACCTATTTAAGACTTCTCACCAAAATTGAAAACCTCAAAAATAATTAAACCTTAAAATAGAAAAAAAAAACTATTTATTTCTCAATGTCTATATCTTTTCATGGAAATAGTCCTCATAGTAGTTCACAAAATAAATAACCAAATTTTCTTAAATTTAAATTGAGAGAACATTTTTTCTCATCTAATCACATCACATTATATTAATGACAAAACATAAATAAAATAAAATAAAATTATAAAACAAATAGAAATTTTCACACTTTGAAATTCTCAATGTCTATTGAAAATACAAATAGAATTAAAATAAAAGAACACTATTTGTTTTTCAATGTCTTTATCTTTCCGTAGAAATGTATAGTCCTCACAGTAGTTCACAAAACAAATAACCAGATTTTCTTAAATTTAAATTGAGAGAATATTTTTCTCATCTAATCACATCACATTAAGATTAATGACAAAACATAAATAAAATAAAAGTATAAAACAAATAGGAATTCACACTCTTGAAATTCTCATAAGATAGAAATACTTCCTAATTTCTCAGCGAGATGCAATCAAATTAAAAACAAATAAATTATCAGGAAAAGACTAAAAAGTATAAAAAGAAAGTTTTAAAGAGAAATAATTATTCACAAAGCTTTATTAAATACTGTAATAGGTAATATATTATTAAAAAAACAATGATATTTAGTGTAAAAGTTAATATGAAATATATAAATAAATATCACTTCTTTAAATAAATATTGATTAAAATATATAAAAATTATATAGGATATAAATCATTCATCCAAAAACTAAATAATAATTTTAAATAAAATCTAAATGATCTTAGTGAATGATGTATGTGTAGAAAAGAATTCCAATGAAAAGTTCTTATAATGGTTTTAAGTAGTATATGTATTGATATAGTAATTATGTACATTAGAAATTATCATCACCCTCTAATAATCATTTAAGCTTTAGCAGAGAAGGATATCGTATATGGTCAAAGGAGTAAGAGATCCTAGTATAGGGATTTTACCTTGATCATAGATGGTTAACGAACTAACATTGTAGATAGATTGAATGAACAAACTATTCCACCATCACAAGTATAGAACTCCCAAAATTTAACATCAATACATATATCTAGATAGTCATGTCTAGAATGAATGGTTATATGTATTAGGATTTGGTTAACATAACTTTTATATATATATATATATTAACATCTATGTTTTTATTTTATGATAACATTTTTAGTACATTGGTTTATTTTTAATTTTCTATTTGTTTGTATGTGAGTTTTTTCTTATTTACAATAATCACCCTTTTAATGGTACGAACAAATTAAGATGTTCAATTAATCTAATAGAAATAAAAGTGGTATTAAAACTTAGAAGTACTTGATTTTGGTTTTCTGATTTATTAGTTTTAGAAATCAGTATTATGTTTTTGATTCAATGTAATATAATTATTATGCGTATAAAACTTTATATATATATATATATAGATGTTATAATTATGTTTGACATAATTATAATAATCTTATAATAGCCTTATGTAATAATTTATTTAAGTTTTATCTGTGTTTATTTTTTTTATAATTGATGTTTTTTTATGAGTACTATCAAAATAGAATATTACAATTGGTATTTGTTAATTAATTTAGTTTTTTTTTTCAGTTTCTCTGAATTTATTAGTCAACTTATTTTTTAACAAAGATAAATTGAGTGATAAAAAAAAGGAAAAACTTAATGATGAGTTGAAGATCAAAAAAAATATAACCACATCATTAACGATAAAAACAAAAATAATAAGATATTTGGTAGTATCGTCAAAATGGGTTGAAACCCGTGAGTCAATCTGGCTCACTACGAGTTGAGCCAGGTTGGGTTGGAAAAAATGCAAAAATTTTGATGCGAGCCAATTTTGACCCGACTCACTAAGAACCCGGCTCACACGGGTTGAACCCGTGGTGGGTCGGATTGGCTCACCAACCCACGTATTTCTTTTTAATTAAATCAAATTAATTAAATTAATTATTCAAATCCTATTAATTATTCAAAACACACAACCAAATAGAGCCTTTCGCGCTACTGTCTTTCGAAAAGTCCTCCTCTGTAAATAAAACCCTAAGATTATAAATTAGATAATATTTTAGATGGAGATAAAGAAGAAGATACTTCAAGAGAGCATAATACTGTGGATTTATTCATTCAGAACTCCAATTTAATAGATGGATAATATTATAGATTGGATAATTCAGGAATATATCATTTGTTTTATCTTGTTTTTAGACATATCTACAAGCATGACGATTTTATCTTGTGCTATATATTTTTGTTAACGCTTATATGTAGTTTCTTGGTCAAACGGTTGTGTATGTCTCATTAAACTAAATTGGCAAAATTTGATGCTTGATAGGTTAGAATATATATAACAATATATTTCTTTTGTTTCATTTTCTTTTATATCAATTTGTATAATTATTACTGTTTCAATTTGATCGGTCAAAGTAACATGTTATAAGAATCTCAGAAGAAGAGGGTGAAAAAAAAAGTTAATTAAGGGAGTCAATGAGCCAACCCGTTTAACCCACCAATCCGTGGTGGGTCGGGCCGGGTTACCCGTTTTGACCGCTCTAATATTTGGATTAAGGGTGTTGCTCCCTCCACCACCCCAAGGGCTCATGCACCTCTCCACTATTTTCTTTTATTCCATAAATACTCTACACATCCCCACTATTTTCTTTTATTCCAAAAATATCTTACACCTCCCCACTATATTCAACAATCTTTCTCTTTTAAACTTGTGTTATATTGCAAAATTTTATTTACACTTTCCCTTAAATAAGTTTGATTCAATCTTATTTTCAATGTTCAATATATTTTTTTTCCTTCAAATTACTTAATAAATGTTAAAATTTTGTTCTAAATTTCTAGAAAAATGTTTATATATACGTGTGTTTTTTTTACATTTAATATCTATAATTTTTAACATTATATTATGTTTTAACTTACTAACATGTTTGACTCAAATAACTTAAATAAAGTATTTAATTTATTAGATAAATAATATAAAAATATTATTAAATACTTAAAATATAAAAGAAAAGTTATTTGTTAAAGATTTGGAATTTATTTAGTTCTTTCGTCATTATAAAGTTAGTATATAATAATATATTATTTAAGTTTATAAAATGGAAGTGCTAGAAGCACTAATATTGAAGTTTTTTCTAAATTTTATATTTTGCAATATATCACAAGTTTAAATCTAAGTCATATGAATGTTCCATTAACACAGAGAGAGTAAGAGAAAGATTGTTGAGGATAGTTGGGAGGTGTAAGGTATTTTTGGAATAAAAAAAATAGTAGAGATGTGTAGAGTATTTTTGGAATAAAATAGAGATGCAGAAACACTTAAGGTGATGGAGGGAGCAACACCCTTAGATTAAAATATAAAAAATTGAAGTTTTTAAAGAAAATTTTAAAGAAATGATTCCGATGAAAATATCCTTAAAGTTAATTAGCTCTTTTAGTAAATATCACTCCACGTGTGCTGTTAAAATATATTTTTAATAAAAAAAAATTCTGATGTTGAGATCAGTTTGGAACATGTATAGAAACCACAATTGTTTACGAAGGAGAGAGACTAGAGAAAATAAAAATGTAAGCGGTGAGCAGAAAATGAGTTAACAGGAGGCGATTGAAAAGTGATGCCAACTGTAATGATTTTGTGAAGAAATCGTATCTTGTTTGGTTGAAAGTCCGTTTAATGGCACATGGGAAGGGAATGCTACAATATTTCGAGTGAGTTTGTTGAGGCAAAGAAAGGTGTGATTTCTCCCTCCATTCCCTTGACTCTCTAATATGGCACACCACAACCACTCCACAACTCTTCGAGTTTTCTGCGTCGGAACCCTCGACACCAAGCTCCACGAGCTCCGATTCCTCTCCGATTCACTTCGCTCCAACCTCCACCGCTTCTCCTCCTCCTCCTCCAAGGTACACACGTAGTACTCATAATTGTTCAATTCATGCAACAGCTACCACCATTATTCTATTTGATCCCTTAATTAGTATTTTTTGTTGTTTTTATCTGAATATAGAAATTAGTTCTTTAACATGAAACTTTTTATTAAGCTAATTAATTGGTGAAAGTAGCGACATATTGGCAAATTAATTGAAGTTTTATCATGTCAAGGTAATGTGAACAGTCACTACCGGAGAGCAATATATATTTCAGACTCTAAATCGTGTTTTTTGTAGTTTGATTAGTTATATTTTGATGGGAGTTGGTGACAGGTAGAGGTGGTGGTGGTTGATGTCTCCACTGGTTCGAATGCGCCACAAAGTTTGCAAGATTTCCCGTTTATTTCCAGGAATGACGTTGTCTCTTCCTACAACACTGGGACAAACGAACCCTTGCTTCTCCCGGATGACAGGGGCAAGGCGGTTGCCGCGATGAGCCAGGCATTGGAGCAGTTCTTGAAGAAGTCTCATGAGGATCAATGTCTTGTTGGTGTTATTGGTGTTGGAGGGAGTGGGGGTACGTCACTGCTGTCGTCTCCCTTCACCTCTCTCCCGATTGGGATCCCCAAGGTCATCGTCTCCACAGTGGCCAGCGGTCAAACTGAACCTTATGTTGGAACCTCAGATTTGGTTTTGTTCCCATCTGTTGTGGACATTGCAGGCATCAACAGGGTTAGCAGACTGATCTTGTCTAATGCCGCGGCTGCATTTGCTGGGATGGTTGTTGGAAGGATTCAGAGCTTAAAGGATTCTTCTAGCGTTGAAGATAAACCTACAGTTGGGATAACTATGTTTGGAGTTACTACTCCTTGTGTTAATGCTGTCCAGGATAGGTTGCATAAAGAAGGTTATGAGACCCTGGTTTTCCATGCAACTGGGGTTGGTGGCAGGGCCATGGAGAATTTGGTTAGAGAGGGGTTTATACAGGTATTGAAATAGCTAAGTCCGTGTATATTTAAGTATGGGAAATTTAGCTGATGTTGTGTTTTGAACGTGTTGGAATTTCACTTGTTTTGAAATCATAGTATAAGAAATATTTTATCTGGACAATTCTGCTTTGGTCTTCTATGAATTTAGAATACTTACGCTTAGGACAGTATTTTCTGTTGAGGCTTCATGTTGCAATTTCCTTACTTTTTGAATCAATGCACCTTATGGATGTCACATTTGAGGAGGTTAAGTTATGATCCTTGTTTAGTTGCAGCTTCCAATTGATTGGACTTGTTTTATATACATCAAGAGCACAGGCCTATGACCTAACTGTATGGCTGTCAAGGCTAAGCTACTTACGCTGACTCGAGCATATTGAATGTTCTTGGAGAGAAATTCATTTTTTGCCTAGTCATTTTCAACCCTAACCAAGGAACATTGAGTATTTATTAAACTCAATACCGCCTTCATTTTATTTTAGATATATGGATACGTATTCTGTTTTGGGAAAGTAAACTCATAAGGTTCTTGCACATAATTGTGTGATCTTGTCAGATGAAATGACTTGGGATAAGCGTTTTGAAATCACTTGTATTGTGTTTTTTATATTTATTTTTTTTCATTGCAGATACTTCTTTATGTATTTGTGTCTCCTTTTCTGTTCACTCATCTTCCTTTCTTTTTCGGTTAGGGTGTTTTTGACATCACAACGACAGAGGTAGCAGACTACATAGTTGGAGGTGTAATGGCTTGTGATAGTTCTCGTTTTGATGCCATCATAGAAAATAAAATCCCGTTAGTTTTGAGTGTGGGGGCATTAGACATGGTGAACTTTGGAGCAAAAGATACTATACCATCGAAATTTCAGCAGAGAAATATATATGAACACAATAAACAGGTGACTATTCTATATGACTGCGTTCTGTTTTGGTCTTTGCTTGAAAACTAGTCATATCTGCTTGTGATTAGATTACCTGTAAGATCCTACAAAGTATTTTGTTCATCATTTTCTCCTTGAACTTAGATGCATATTTCCTGCAATCCTGTGACTACTACCAAAACTGGACTTTCACAATACACTTTATCATTCCCTGCAACTGAAGATGTTTACCATGTGTTAAAATGCTTGAAGTCATTATTTTATGCCAACATAAGAAATCAATTATTTATTTTTGCAGGTTTCACTCATGCGAACAACAGTAGATGAGAACAAAAAATTTGCTGATTTCATAGCAAAGAAACTGCAGACTTCATCATCTAAGATTTGTGTGTGCCTTCCAGAGAAGGGCGTATCTGCTTTAGATGCACCTGGGAAGCCTTTCTATGATCCAGATGCAACTGGTACTCTTCTTCGTGAATTACAAAACCTTATTGCAACTAATGGTGATAGACAGGTACTATGGTTGCTCGATAGTATTCCTTATCATAATTATCAGCTTCAAGTTTTCTTAATTTCATTTTATTTATTGCTGAGTATTTTGTAAAGTTAAAAGAGTTGTGTACAGGTAAAGGTGTATCCTCATCATATTAATGACCTTGAATTTGCAAATGCATTGGTTGATGCATTTTTAGAGATTAATGAGAAAACTAGTACAGATTCTACTCAACAACAAGTTGTCAATCCTGAATCTGTTGAACAATTTAATGAAGATTATGTTTCAAATGCATCAAGCTTTGGGACCATCGTCTATCCACCTAGTGAATTCCCAGAAGCTAGAACAGGTTCTCATTTAATTTGAATTTGCATTATGCTAATCAGTATTTTGCAATAAGTAATTAGTTCTTTCAATTTTACTCATTATTTGTGTGTTTTGCTCTTGTAAAACTTATTTCGTGTTGGCCTGAAAGAGATTTATTGAAAGCCAATTGCTTCTTTTTGTGCTGAAAAGCTGTTTAATTTGACTTATATTAGGCGCTCTCCAGAATTCCTTTTGGTAGAAAATATATGTCAACTATGGAAATGATTTCATTTTTGCTTGCAGAAACTTTGGAGAAAACACAGCTCATATTACAGCAACTGAAACATCAAATAGATAAAGGAATTCCTATAATAGGAGCTGGTGCAGGGACTGGTATATCTGCCAAGTTTGAAGAAGCTGGAGGGGTTGATCTAATAGTTTTGTACAACTCTGGGCGCTTCCGAATGGCTGGAAGAGGTTCATTAGCCGGATTATTACCTTTTGCTGATGCTAATGCTGTTGTTCTCGACATGGCCAATGAAGTTTTGCCAGTATGCCATTAATTGTTTACTTGTTCTAGAATACTTTAAAAGTATTGTCCAACTGCTAACTTCTATTGAAGTTCTTTTCCCTCAAAGTGTCTGATTTTGCAGATGCTTCTTAAGTCAAGCGTACACTAATTTCAAAATTCTTGTTTAATATAGCTGGTGATAAGTGGAGAAACTAAACTATGAAACGTCACAAAATATGATTGGTAGTCTTTAAGGAAGAAAACTTTTCTTTTCCAAAATAATGCATATCACCATGGGGTTTTGAACAGATAAAATAAAATGAAGAGTGGGCTGTTCAGGGAAAAGGTCCAATGGCTAAATCAGAAAGCTATTTGGGTTAGGGCCATCACAACAGGGTAGTGAACCCTTAGGAGATACTGAATTCTGTTACTGTTATCTTGAAAGAGAGAGATACAGCGTTTATGTACATGTTAGGAATCTGGGTAAGAATCCTAACTTTCTACCTCACTCGCACACTTTAGTAAAACTCACAACAAGAAATGGTAATGAATCGGCTGTATTCACATCAAAGAATCAAGAATACAACTGGGAAAACCAGGAGCTTAACCTCCTTCACCAAGTTTGAACCGGTCTACAACTCAAAGTTAAAAACTGCCTACTGACAACAATAAAAGAGGTCCTTTTATAAAGACCCTTTTCCCGCCCTACTTAACTGTTTAGCAGTTAAGTACTTCCTCACCTTTCTCCTTTCATAAACCCTCCATGTCCTAACATTACTCCCTCCTTTAGAATCAACCTTGTCCCCAAGGTTGGAACCGAAAAGCTTGGTCTCTTGGCACCTCTTCATCATCTTGTTATCATCTGAAGAGAATCCACTGGCTACTGCCCACCAATTTAGGTCTGGAGGCTTAGGTGGTGGCAATTTCTCCCTCACTATCTTCCATTCTTCCTCTTTCCTTCTTAGCACCCCCAAATTCCACACCAAGGTCCACGGTCCTACTTCCTTTATTTTTAACAAAGCGTCTGGCTTCCCCCACCTTCTAGCTAGTGTTGGATCCCCCTTGCTGAATACCTTCTTCCCTCTTTGATCGAACACCCTAGTCAATATTGTTCTGTTTCGTCCAATAATGGGGACCACCGTTCGGTTTCGTCCTTTAATGGTCAATACTGTTCGGTCCCCTATCGAACATTGCAGCTTCATCGCTTTTGGCTAAATAGGGCCTCCAATCGAGAGAGTGGACAACTCCGTCTGCTTCAGGTCTAATTCTGTCTCGGACCGTTCGACAACCTCACCTAGGATATTGCGTTCGACCTCGGACCGCTCGGCAACACTCGATCTACCATTCAGTTCCTTCTCGCTAACTTCAACCGTTCGGTCGGTGTTGGTTTTCTTCCTCTACTCATCCCCAAAGCTCACCTGGTACGGTTGGGTATCCTCCATGGGTAAACCCCGATCCTATACTAGTACCTTGCCTATGAAACTGTGGCTGGCTCCACTGTCGGTCAAAACCATACCCGTTCGGTCCCCTATCAAACCTTTCGGCTTCATCATTTTTTTCTGAGTGAGGCCTCCAGCCGAGAAAGCGGACATCTCCGTCTGCTTTCGTTCTACTTCGGTCTCAGCTTCCTCAGTCTCCACCTCTTCATCCTCCCCCAAAATGACCGTCCCTCGACTCTTTTTTGGCCACTGATGGCCTGGACCGAACAATCCCGATCGGTCTGGTCTACAGTACTTGACCTTTGACCGCTCGGTCACAGCTCCTCGCATTTGTCCCCCAAATGACTCGTCTTCTAACCCGCGACCTGCCAAAATCTTGAGGTCTTGTACAGACTCATCCACCGTCCTCTTCTGTTTGGATACCGCCAAACGCTCAATGATGGTTCCAAACCGTATCACCAGGGCTTCCTTCAAACCATTCCAAGAACGATTCTTGGCTTTCTTCTTCCAGGATTTGAAGCAGTACCCCGCGCTGCCCTCCATGCTAATATGGGCCAGTTCGATCTTCTTAGCCTCCGCCACCTTCTGTATCTCAAAGAATTTTTCGGCCCTATTAATCCAATTCAAAGGATTGGGTCCTTCAAATATGGGTAACTCCACCCTTCGCCTCCAATTGGGTGGGTTCTTTGAACGCTCCCCATCTCTTTCTCCTTCTGCGTCATCGTGCCAGTCCCTCCGATTGTCATTGACTGAACTCTGGCTTCCATCAGCTTTCTCATCGGCGGGTTTGGTGCACGCACTCATCAACCGCATAAGTTCTTCGATATCTTTACGCATCGCGATTGAGTCTTGCCGGTTTGCCGCTGACTCCGCCTTCAATCCGTCTACTGCCATCTCCAGATGTTCCATTCGTCCTTCAACTACGTTCATTCTTCCTTCAATTCGGTTCTCCAGAGCATGTAACTTCCCTTCCATCTTGTTCTCCCTCCGATTTGGGATCCGGCAGGTTAGACTACTTTGTTAGGAATCTGGGTAAGAATCTTAACTTTCTACCTCACTCGCACACTTCAGTAAAACTCACAACAAGAAATGGTAATGAATCGGCTTTATTCACATCAAAGAATCAAGAATACAACTGGGAAAACCAGGAGCTTAACCTCCTTCACCAGGTCTGAACCGGTCTACAACTCAAAGTAAAAAACTGTCTACTGACAACAATAAAAGAGGTCCTTTTATAAAGACCCTTTTCCCGCCCCACTTAACTGTTTAGCAGTTAAGTACTCTTCCTCACCTTTCTCCTTTCATAAACCCTCCATGTCCTAACAGTACATGCCTATACTAGTGGCAGCTTTTATCAGCTTATAACTAACCATTAACTGACTCTGAGTGCAATTGAGAACTGCCCTCTTTCATATGGTATTCACACACACACACTCTACAAACTGTAGGTGGGTGGGAATCGCAAATGATCTCAGTTTTGGGCTGGAATATGTTTGACAATTAGCTCTTTGGCAATGATTTTTTCTTTGACAACAAAGAGAACTAAATCCATATCTTTGATCCTGGCATGAAGAACTAGATTTTGAGGCTGTGAAAGTTTGAGAGATGGTAAAAAATATTATTACTGTGGTTAAAGTTTCTATTACACAGAAAAGTCCTATATAAGGAACAATGGATCAGCCCTAAAAGCCCAAAACTAAAAGGCCAGTTATACAATACAATATATTTCAACACTCCCCCTCAAGCTGGAGCATATAGATCATATGCACCAAGCTTGGAACATATACATTGAATCCTAGGCCCCCTTAGAGATTTGGTCATAATGTCTCCGAGTTGTTCATTAGAATTGACAAACTCAGTAACAAGTTCCTTAGTCAACAACTTCTCTCTAATAAAATGACAATCAATTTCTATATGTTTTGTTCTCTCATGAAACACTGGATTGGAGGCAATATGAAGGGCTGCTTGGTTGTCACAGTACAATTTCAACGACTCATTTCCACAAAATTTCAATTCTTGGAGAAGTTGCTTGATCCACACAAGTTCGCATGTAGTCAAAGCCATAGATCGGTATTCAGCTTCAGCACTAGATCTAGCAACAACACTTCGTTTCTTACTTCTCCAAGATATAAGGTTCCCTCCAAGTAGAACACAATATCCTGTAGTAGATCTTCGATCTATTGGAGAACTAGCCCAATCTGCATCACAATATCCTTCAATCTGAGTGCTTCCCTTGTCCTCATACAACAATCCCTGTCCTGGATTTCCTTTTATGTATCTGAGAATTCGAATCACTGCATTCCAATGGTCAACATGTGGATTCTGCATAAATTGACTCACAACTCCCACTGGATAAGAAAGATCAGGTCTTGTTATTGTAAGATATATGAGTTTTCCAACCAGCCTTCTATATCTCTCTGGATCTGAGAAAGGTTCACCTTGATCTCTCATTAGCTTTTGATTTGAGTCCATAGGACTATCAATAGGCTTGCAATTTGTCAAGCCTGTTTCCTCTAAAATATCAAGAGCATATTTCCTTTGTGAAATGATGACACCTTTTGACTGTGCCACTTCAATACCAAGGAAGTATTTTAGACGACCCAGATCTTTAGTCTGAAAGTGGTTGAACAAATGATTCTTTAATTGAGTAATTTTAGTGTTGTCATTCCCTGTAATAACAATATCATCAACATACACCATGAGATAAACACATTTGTCAGGAGAAAAATGACCATAAAACACTGAGTGATCCGCCTCACATCGTTTCAATCCAAAATTTTGCACAACCCGACTAAATTTACCAAACCAAGCACGAGGTGATTGTTTCAGGCCATAGAGGGAACGGCGTAATTTACAAACTAACCCAGACTCCCCCTGAGCAACAAACCCAGGAGGTTGCTCCATGTATATCTCCTGAAGAAAGGCATTTTTAATGTCCAACTGGTAAAGTGGCCAATGACGAATGGCAGCCATAGCAAGTAAAATACGAACTGTACTGGTTTTAGCCACAGGAGAAAAAGTATCACAATAATCAATGCCATAAACTTGAGTATATCCCTTAGCTACTAGACGAGCTTTGAGACGATCAATTTCACCAGTAGGACCAACCTTAATAGCATAAACCCATCGGCAGCCAACAGGCTTCTTACCAGGAGGAAGAGGAACAAGGTCCCAAGTACCATTGTGGTCAAGGGCCTGCATTTCATCAACCATGGCTTGACGCCATCCAGGATGATCAAGTGCCTCATAAATATTATTAGGAGTCTTAAGGGAGGATAAGGAGGAAACAAAAGAGAAATAGGTAGAAGACAAACGATGATAACTCAAAAAATTATAAACAGGATATGGATTACGAGTAGAACGAATACCTTTTCGAAGGGCAATGGGCAAATTATCATCTGAGTCAGTAGAAGACGAGGAGGATGAAGGATCCATGGTCTGGTGAGCTGATGGAGGAGGAGATGAGTCTAGAGGATCTTCATTGTTCTGAGCTTGAGATTGTCTCCGACGCTGATATGTGAGAAGAGGTGGAGGAACAATGTCATTCACATTTTGAGTTTGAGGTATAGAAGCAGGAATAACCAAGGGATCACACGATGGTAGAGACAACATTTGTTGAACAGATGAACGATCCTCCACAGAGGACGAGAAAAACGGTGTATCCTCAAAGAATGTGACATCAACAGACATATAATATCTCTTGGTGGAGGGAGAATAACATTTATACCCTTTCTGAAGACGAGAATATCCCAAGAAGACACACTTAATAGCCTTTGCGGATAGCTTATCAAGACCTGGAGAAACATTATGGACAAAACATGTACACCCAAATACACGTGGGGAGATATGATATAGAGTGTCATTTGGAAAAATGACAGAATGAGGAATTTTATTCTCAAGAGAGGAAGAAGGCATCCTATTGATTAGAAAACAGGCAGTGAGGACTGCATCGCCCCAGTGATGTACAGGAATATTAGTATTCAACATCAAGGAGCGTGCAGTTTCAATGAGATGTCTATTCTTCCTCTCTGCAATACCATTTTGTTGTGGAGTGTGAGGACATGTTGACTGATGTAAAATTCCTTGGGAAGATAAAAATGAAGAAAACACTGAAGAAAAATATTCCTTAGCATTATCACTACGAAGGATTTTAATTGTCTTCCCAAATTGGTTCTTAATTTCATTAATAAAGGACACAAATATGGACAAAAGTTCAGATCTCTCTTTCATTAAATAAACCCAAGTACATCGAGAGAATTCATCAATGAAGGTTACAAAATAATTAAAACCAAAAGAAGTGACACGACTTGGTCCCCAAATATCAGAGTGAATAGTTGAGAAAGGAGAATTACATAGTGTCTCAGACTTTTTAGGATGAGAAGATCTAACATGTTTTCCTAATTGACACGACTCACAATCTAGGACTTGAATGTTCTTGAGACTTGGAACCATCATCTTCAACTTGGATAAACTTGGATGGCCCAACCGATCATGCAAAAGTTTTGGAGATGAAGTGGTAAAACAGGAAACTGAAGAGCTATGTTTCAAAAAATAAAGTCCTCGAGACTCATGTCCTTCTCCAATCAGGCGACCCGTACCATGTTCCTGTATAACAAAGGAATTAGCAGTAAAGGTTACAGAACAATTTAAGGAACGAGTCAATTGGCTCAAGGAGATTAAATTGTAAGGACAATGAGGAATATACAAAACAAAATTTAAATTTAGTGAAGGAGATAAGGAAACTCTGCCAATTCCCTGAGATGCAACTTTGGATCCATTGGCAACAGTAATTAAATGAGGAATTTTCTGAGAGGACATGGAAGAAAATGAAGAAATAGTACCAGAGATATGGTCTGAGGCACCTGAGTCAAGGATCCATGGATTGTGACCTTCCACAGATTGAGATATACAGGCAGTTGACACATTGGACATGGAAGAGGATTGGTCAGGATTAGAAGATTTTCCAGACTTATACTTCAAAAATTCTTGGTATTCTTCATTTGAAATTTTGGGTTCGAGATCATCAGATTTCGAAACATGAGCGACTTTGTCAGGATATCCATGTAAGGCATAACATTTCTCTCGAGTATGGCCTATCCTCTTACAATATGTGCACTGAGGACGCATACCACGGCCACCACGTCCTCCTCGGTTGCCTCTGCCTCCTCCTCTTCCTTGTGGTGCTACCATAGCTGATGTTTCAATACCACCAATTGAACTTTCGTCTTTAACTAATGAAGGTACCCGAAGAAGTCGAGTAACTAAGCTGTCCATTGATGGAACTTGATCACTAGCTAACATTTGATCACGAACATGATCAAAATCTGAATGTAGACCTCTTAAAATTAAGACCATATAAAACTTATCAAGCTTCTTGTTTAGGCCTTCTAAAGAATCAGCCATAAGGAAATTCTTCAATTCTTCTACAGCAGCACGGGCCGTTCCTATGTAAGTAACCATATCTTGATTGTTTTGTTTGAGGGAAGTCACTCTTTGAGTTGCATCAAAGAGACGTTGCACATCATTAGCAAAGATATCGTGAGCTTTTCTCCAAAAGGAAGAGCACGATTTGTAAGGTCTTAAAATTTCTAAGACTTCTGGTTCAACAGATTGCCATAAGACAGCACATAGTTGAAAATCAAGTTTCTGCCATTGAGATTTCTCTTCTTCAGGAACGGTGGAAACATCTTGTTCAAGATGATCATGGTGTCCTTGACCAAGAAACCATAACTCCACGGAAGAAGACCAAGATAGATAGTTTTTCCAATTGAGTTTTGCAGAAGTAATGGTTGGAGTAGCAGAGAGAGACGGTGTTCCAAGCCCAGCCATTATAAAGCCAAACAAGAAAAGAGGGGAAAAAGGTGTGGGAAGAAACCCTAAACGGAGCAACCGTCAACGGAACAGCAAATCAGAGACCACAATACACTCAGGAGAGGAGGCGAAACGACCGGCAGTGGCGCGGTGAAGATCCGACACGGGAGAGGCGGCGCGTGAAGCCCACGCGCCCGAGAGAGGTTAGAGAGAAACGACGCGTGACGGCGCGTCGAAAGAAGGATGAGGCGGCGACCACCAGGGATGGGTCGCGCTCGTCGAGGCGCACCGAACCCTTAACTTCGCCGGAGAAAAGGCAGCGACGGCGGCGGCGGCGACGGCGGACGGCGGCGGCGGCGACGGCGGACGGCGGCGGCGGAAGCGACAGTGAACGACGGCGCGGACAGTGAGCAGCGGCGAACCCTAACCAGCTCTGGATACCATGTGAAAGTTTGAGAGATGGTAAAAAATATTATTACTGTGGTTAAAGTTTCTATTACACAGAAAAGTCCTATATAAGGAACAATGGATCAGCCCTAAAAGCCCAAAACTAAAAGGCCAGTTATACAATACAATATATTTCAACAGAGGCAAAGAAACAACAACTGGCTATTGCAATATATGATGGGTGAATAAGAAATACCAATTCAGGGGGACGTGTCTAAAACCATAAAATTTCTGTAGTGAATTGAGCTAGCCTTCCGTATTCAGCTTCAGTACTTGCTTGAGCAACAACTTGTTGCTTTTTAGACCTCAAAGATATAAGATTTGTACCAAAATAGACTGTTGCACTAGAAGTAGATCATCTATCTGCACCCTAATCAGCATCACATAGGGCTTGTAGAGAAATGGAAGAACTTGGATACACCAGGATGTTGATATAGTCCATAGTGAAGAGAGTGACTTTGTTACGTACCTGAGTACGTAAACTAGCCAAATACAACCTATCACACTCTCTCACACGTAATAGAACAATAAACGAATAACAATGGACGAATGGATCTCTTTTATTGATGGTAATATCTGAATAAACAAGGGTAAACAATAATTGGGAGCATAACCTCCTTCAATTACTTTGAGAGCATAACCTCCCTCACAAGACAATAATGTCTGTCACAAAACTCAATAATAAAAAGCATGTCTTTAACCCTGGACTCTAACCTTATTTATATTAATTATTTCCCGCCCATCTCTTATTAAATATTCCTCTAGAATATATCTGCATTTAATATAAATATCCTTATATTTAATATTTAATATAAATATCCCTATATTTAATATAAATATCTCTCCGTATATTATCCTAGCATATATCCTTAATTATAAATATCTTATATTGAATATTTCCCTAAATATATATTTATTTACTCTAATTAACTTATACTATATTTATTTACTCTAATTAACTTATACTAAATATTCTCTGCTCATATATTTTCCAACCCTTATTATTACCCCTACCTTAGATCGTAACATTACTCCCCGCTGCAAAACAACCTTGTCCCCAAGGTTGGATTGGGGAGCTTGATCTCATGGCTCCTCATCAATTCAAGTCTGGAGGTTTGGGTGGTGGAAATTCTTCGTCGTCCTCTGCATATATCAGGACTCTCAAACTCCTGTCCGGACAACGGTGCGCAGGACCAAACCGCTCGCCGCATCTAAAGCACCTTCCTTCTTTCCTACGTTTTTCATATTCCTCATAAGGTAGATCCCTCACGTTTCTTTCCTTTCGTCCGGTCCCCACATTCTCCGTGATGTCCGCTCGGCTCTCCACGTCAGTTACCGTTCGGCCTTGGTTCGGGCGACTGAGCTCCAGTTGCGTATCCACCCTGTTCGGTTTTTCTCCAGATTGATTCTCGATCACACTTCCGCTCCCAGCCTTCACGCCCCCTTGGAACTCTTCCACGTCCTTTGCCAGTCTCATAACGTCCATCAACTCCTGCGAATCAAGTAATCTGAGTTGATTACGGATCCCCTCCTGCAATCCTGCCATAAAGTACCCCATCAGTTGTGCGTCGGGCATTGTTTCCGTTTGGCCGACCAAGACTTCAAATTCTTGGATGTATTCTTCCACGGTTCCTGATTGTTTACCGGCCGCCAGTCTCTCAAAGACGGTTCCCCGGTTTCTTCCTCCAAAACGGATCACCATTGACTCCTTTAATCCTGCCACGAACGATTCCTGGCCTTCTCCCTCCAGAATCTGAACCAGTGTCCCGCGATTCCCTCCATGCTGATATAGGCTAGGCGCAACTTTTCTTCCTCAGACACTCCTTGTAGCTCAAAGAATTTGTCCGCTCTATTGATCCAATTCAAAGGATCGCTTCCTTCGAAGATGGGTAAGTCTACCCTTCTCCTCCAATACGGTTGCTCCTCTCGGTGTCCACCATCTAGCCTGCTGCCATCTCTCTCGTCCTCCTCATTCCTTCTCCCGTTGACAGACCCCTAACTTCCATTAGGATTTCCCTCATGTCGTTGACCTTGCTCTCCCATCACCTTCACCAGTTCTTGGACTGCTGCCTCCAGTCCTCCCATGGAGATTTCTATGACCTCCAATCTTCCTTCAATGACATTCACTCTTCCCTCCATGATGATCCGGCAGGTCGGACCAATTGTTACGTACCTGAGTACGTAAACTAGCCAAATACAACCTTTCACACTCTCTCACACGTAATAGAACAATAAATGAATAACAATGGATGAATGGATCTCTTTTATTGATGGTAATATCTGAATAAACAAGGGTAAACAATAATTGGGAGCATAACCTCCTTCAATTACTTTGAGAGCATAACCTCCCTCACAAGACAATAATGTCTGTCACAAAACTCAATAATAAAAAGCATGTCTTTAACCCTGGACTCTAACCTTATTTATATTAATTATTTCCCGCCCATCTCTTATTAAATATTCCTCTAGAATATATTTGCATTTAATATAAATATCCTTATATTTAATATTTAATATAAATATCCCTATATTTAATATAAATATCTCTCCGTATATTATCCTAGCATATATCCTTAATTATAAATATCTTATATTGAATATTTCCCTAAATATATATTTATTTACTCTAATTAACTTATACTATATTTATTTACTCTAATTAACTTATATTAAATATTCTCTGCTCATATATTTTCCAACCCTTATTATTACTCCTACCTTAGATCGTAACAGACTTCACCATCGAGGATCGCCAAGCTCTGAAATCATGAAAATAATAAAGAAAGAAACTGAATTTTGTTATTTCGAAAGATTGAGATTAGGAGTGTGTATGTGTGTTTGTATATATTTAGGCATATACCATATCAAGCTAATGACAGTTCTATTCCACTTGTAATTAATCACTAACTAATCCTGAGAGTAGTTGAGTTACTCTCCTACTTATAATATTCACATGTGCGTTGAACTAATAGCATATCCTTTTGAAAAGTTGCTTCAACTATCAAAGGCTATTGACCAAGTGATCACAGTTTGATCAATCCACCCCGTTCTTTTAATAAAAAGTTGAATTTTAACTCAAGGTAGGTGCACCCATGCTTGTCCACTCTTCAAAGCCTAAAATACTTTTGTATGAGGTGAAGTGTTAGAAATGTCACATAGAAGGCTGTTCATGCACTTTCAACTAATAACTTAAGCTTTTCGACATTTAAGAAACTGAAAATACTAATTCTTGAGGTCAGATTAACTAGCAATAAAGTATTAACCCTCAATACCCATCTTGAATAAAAATTGGTAACTTTATGTAATTATGAAATCCCCTTGCCATGCTAGTACTATATCTCTTTCTTTTCCATTACGTATGACTTATATTTTGTTTTCAGGTGGTAAAGAAGGTTCCAGTTCTTGCTGGTGTATGTGCAACTGATCCCTTCCGCAGAATGGATTACTTTCTTAGACAGGTGGAGTCTACTGGATTCTCTGGGGTACAAAACTTTCCTACAGTAGGGTTATTTGATGGGAATTTTCGACAAAATCTTGAAGAAACGGGAATGGGATATAGGTGGGTATTTGGAAAACAATTTCTCATATCATATTAGTTAGAGTGTTACATCTCTCCCAACTTTATTTCGTTTTCCTATTAAATTATCAGCTTGGAAGTTCAGATGATCCAGAAAGCCCATAAAATGGGTCTCTTGACAACTCCATATGCATTCAATCAACATGAAGCTATTGAAATGGCTAAAGTCGGCGCTGATATTATAGTTGCCCATATGGGTCTAACTACAACAGGCTCCATAGGTGCAAAAACAGCTGTTTCACTTGATGACAGTGTAATTCGTGTACAAGCTATTGCAGAAGCAGCACACAGCATCAATCCCAATGTCATCGTGTTGTGCCATGGAGGTATGCAAGTCAGCTCAAAAGTTTTATGAATGTATATTTGAAGTTTTATGGATGCACTATTTGAAGATTAAATGTTAAATTAAGTGTTCACTGGTCAATTATTATTATTTGGGCCTAGACCAGAAGTGTAGAATGCTTATTAACAGATAACTGAAAAGCATCTTCCTATATCTTATGTTGGAGCCATGTATTGAATCTTTTCATATTTCCTGTTCATATTGAAAAACTTCTATTTGGCTTAATTTGTGTACGGTCAACCCAAAAGAGTGACAAAGTTAAACCAAAAGAAAAGAAAAGATGTTACGGTCAAGGAGGGTTTCAGTAAAAAGGAATGGAAAAGGCTTTGATCTGTAAGCAAAGAAAGATTGGACTCGAAGTTTAGATGTGTTTTAATTTTCAAAGTGTTTGGATGCTCTGCACGATAAGTTTTCAGTGATGAATGCGACAGCCAGTGAGAACATTTTATCCAATTGTCTTGGATGGTTTTTTAGCGAGTTGTTCTTGAGTATGTTGGTTTTTGGTGTGAGAAATTAGTTGAGAACAGTAAATGTATTTGTTTATTGTTGATGGTAAATTTTGTGGTGGGGGATGTGAGCCTTATCATCATTGCCCATTAAATTATGTTTGTTGTTTGCCTTGTGTGCTTAATTTCTAGTTTGTAGGGGAATGTTTTACCAGTAACTTTTGGCTACTAAAGAGGCCGGCTCTTGATGTGGTTATTGAACTTCACTACATTCACTGTTCACTGTTCTTAATAGAGTATTTGTTTGTGTTTGTCAACTTATAGTCCCAGCTCAGAATAATCTCTTGGAATATGCAGGTCCAATATCTGGTCCAAAGGAAGCGGAATTCATATTAAAGAGAACCAAAGGAGTCCATGGGTTTTATGGGGCTTCAAGTATGGAAAGACTTCCGGTAGAGCAGGCTATTACAAATACAGTTAAAGAGTACAAGTCAATTTCTATTCATTAAGGTTTAACATGTCTGTACTTTTTTCATGTCAGTTTTCTGTTCATTATATTGCTAATGTGGCTGTTATTTTGTCATTGCATAGAGTTTGTGAACATTATAGGATTTACTGATATAAAATTTTGGAAATAATGAATCACAAGTATTGTTCAAGCCGTTTTCTTTTATACTCTAAAGAGCAGAGGATGCAGTTTGAAGTTCAAGTAATTACCATTGACAAGATATTCTTGAACGGGTTATAACAAACTCCTAGTTTGTTATGCATAACCCGTATATCAACACTACTTTTTACTGGTGAAAGCGAACCTTGCACTTCAAAGGATCTTGATCCACAACACACGTAGCCAAGAGTGAGTGTGGGATCAAACATGTATTGTGTGGGGGACTTGCACAGATTGATATATTGCTATTTGTTGACTGAAATAGTAATTTTACTTGTGTAAAACTCTGATTAGATAGAGGTCAAATTACTTGGATTATATCAGTTTATCCCAATAGTTATCAGTTGTGTACTTGTCTCTCGTTGCTTCATAAGCACTTTCCTGCTTTTGTGTGGATTATTGTAGTGGGCCACTAAAAAAGACACAAGACTACCTACCCTCCACCTCTATATACTGTGGTAGTTTCATATGAAACCATACACGAAATTTGTTAGAGGAAGCGGTTGGCTTCTTCCCACGCATTGTTCCAACAAGCAGCTAGTTATTCTTGTGATTTCTCCCAAAGTTTGAACAGGACACACATCATCTACCACCAGGTAATCTTACATGCAATTCGTAACTCTATTCATTAATAGTATCCAGATAATAGATTCGGATTACCATTTCTTAGAAGTAGGGTGTGTGGTAATTGGATTGATACACATATTTAACTCTTTCACGGATTTATTTCATGTGATGTTAAATCTGCAGATATAGACTACTCTCTGCTGTTTTGTTCGATCAAGCCTTCCCTTTCTTGTAAATCTCCATGACCTTCTTTTATGACTCTAGCATAGTTTTGCTAAAGGACTTCAAAGTTATTGGACAACCGCTCCTTAGCCTGGGTATGTGTGCCTTCTTTTCTAAGCAAGTGTCTAAATCATCAAGGGTCCACCTACGGAGGAGTATCTTTTAATTGTCGTTTATAGAAGAAAAGAAGAATAGGAATCTTGGTATGACATAAAATACTCACGTATAACCACCAGCAAGCCTGTGTAAAAAGACTAACATTGTCACTTTTGCCATATTGATCCCAAGGCATGTCCTAGGCCCTGATCCGAAAGGTATGAAACTGTATGGCTTTTGATGTTCCTGCAGATATGAGACGAAAAGTAATTTCTTGACACAAGGACGTGGCAAAAAAAATCAGAGAAAGAGCCAAAATAAGTGGAGAGAAAGCTAATTACATCAAATCTTTGTGGGTTGAATTTCAACGGATCATTGTACAAATCAGAGTCGTGATGTATGTAAGTTGCATCGATGTTAACATGCCAACCTTTCTTTATGTCATACCCTGTGTGGTTAGTAACATAGTCATAGAAGGCCAGAAAAACTAATGACGCCCTCCTATAATTAAGCAAACCATAATGAACATAATTGTCTTGATATCTTCAAAGGAGTTGAGTAAACTCACCTTCGATCGTGCAGTCTTGAAGTGCGACACGAGGAAACCATAGCAGGACATTGGACATTCTCAATGTTTCCTTGACTACCTGGATAGAACACGAATTGATTCTTGACTTTGAACTTTTATCGTAGGAGCTTCCAGTTTAGATAGACAAGCAATCATTTCATAGCATGTGCATCATTTCTAAAGTATAATTCTAACCTTCAAACCATAACGTATGTTGTTTAGATCTTCATGGTTAAGTGAAGCTCCGTCTGGTTTCATATTGGTTATAGATAACTGTTCTTCCTGTAAGTCAAGATGAAACTCTGGTCATTTTTTCTTGTGCAAGTGAGCACATAGTTTTCTACAATGAACTTCCTTCTCGTACCTAATACCACCTTGAGAAAGAAAAACGCGGTTATCCCTTCCAAATAGCATCAAAATGACACTTACAACAATACTGGATATGACAGAAAATTCAACTGTTGATTCGGTTAAATATAATGCTAAAACTTATGGTTGGTAATTAATCTTAGTTGAGTTTGGGTCCATGGTTTGACTAGAATATGTGCAGCATCTCACCCTGAGTATGTCCTGCGCTTCTCTGTTGTCATGTAGAAACTTTACACTCCACATCATTGCCGCTGCCGTGGTCGTTTGTCCAGCAATTATCAATGTCAGCAGATTATCCATTATCTCCGAGTCATCAAGTTTTTCACTGGGTGGGAGTGAGTCTCTCTGCAACATGGACTGAAGAAAGTCCTCTCGAGTTTCTTCTCCCCTCCTACGTCTGGCAATGATCTCTCTGAAGGTCTCCATGAGCCTTTTACGAGCCTGCTTAACCATAATAAAACCTTAGGAATAATTTTTCAATTTAGTTTTTAAGTATCATCTTCTCTCCTAAGGAGTCCTTAAACAGATCAAACCTCGTAATTATTTGTATAATTTGATCAGGTTAGAGATTGCTTTGGAGGGAGGGTGATTACTTTAAAGACTGAATTGATGTTTTATTCAATGTTTTTGGATTTCACTGGTTCAAGATTGAATAAATAAAGAAATTGATTTTAATTTTTGATGAGAAAAAAATTGATATTTCAACAATTATTTATTATGACGTTGTGCCGTGATATCAACAGTTGATTTTTTTCATCAACCACTAAACTTAATTATTTTACCCATTAAACCTCAGACGCAAAAAACAATAAAAGAAAAAAAAAGCAAGTTTGATTATTATTTTTGTACTCAAATTAACAAGTAGACCATAGAAATTTAGGTACGTCTATTATGGTAAATTTTTTTAAAAGAACAAATATTTATATTGAAGAACTTGTAATGTGTGTGTGTGTATATACTTTTTAAAAGATATCACTAACCGTGATGCCTTTATAGTATCTGGTACCAGGAATCATGATGGGAATGGATAACATGGCGTCAGAGACGGCGTTGCAGTCTTCTTCGATCTGTCGTAGTAATGAATCCTCCGTGATGCTCATCAGCATATCACACATTGCATCGAATGTCATCTTTATATGCAAACAGTTCATAGGAGTTAGGACTCGGAGCACATATAGTCTACTTGAGACTTCACAGCGGTATCACATCACACCGTCAAAATTATGTTGGTAAATTAATTGGGTTACTATGTAAATGTTTGCTAATGCTCTGCACTTTCCAGAGAAGATAAGTATACTTATGATTAAAAAGCCGAAAACAAAAAGGGACCATATGTGGGCATTTCTACCACTTAAATGGTTAATATGTTCTTTATTATCATCATACTAAGCAGAGTAAGCATAAAATGGTCCATATACATTTGATTCTGATAATTGGACTCTGGTTGATTTTTATGCAATATATGGCCACATTATTTCAGTTCATGCTCACAAATAATCGCCTTGAAATTTTTTTCTTTTTTACGTATGAAAACACGTACTCTTAGACAAGGTAATAGTTTCTTCTAATAAATATTATATGTTGATAATATAAAAAAGAAATATGTTATCAGCTAATAATAAATTGTCATTATAGTAAATATCTATCATTATCTCTGTTAAGTTTACAATATAAAATCTATAGGTATATAAGTTAAAGTCGTAAAAATTGTTTTTACCTTCATAGAAAAGTTCAACACTTTGAAACTTTTCCCGCTTTCTTCTAGCTTTTGTAGCCTTCCACACAACAGTTTGTCAAATTTGGTGACAAATGCGGATAGGGAAGTCATGGAAAATGGTTCTGATAGAAGACGCCTTATTCTTTTGTGACTCTCAACGGGTACACATAATAAGCTTTTCTCTCCCACGGCATCTGCCATTGATTTCACGTAACCCTTGTTGAACAGTACAAAGTCATTGGCAAATATGGTCCTTGCTCCTTCAGGATTAGGAACAAATATGTGGATCTTCCCAAATAGCCTTGTCTTGAACCATCTTCCATTCCTATTTCAACACATACCAACTTTAATGTAACATCTTATTTTGATAGCTAAAAATTTTTTACGCACTTGATATTTACATGTTTTATCCTTCAATCTCTCTTTTTCTTTACAACTACCAAAATTTACTTTTTTTAATATCTATATTTTATCCTTAAAAGTGGATTATATGAAGAAAAAAAAGCATATTCCGCCTTTAATATAGCTTACAGTATGTTTTATCAAGTTCTACGAAACTTAAAAACTTACATTTACGTGTCTTTGTATTGTTTTACAATAATTAATAATTAAACTTGAGTCTAGGTAACTTCAAACAAGCTTCTAAGACAAAAATAACACAAAAAATAGACAGAACTATATATAAGTTTTGTCTAATTTTTAAACCAGACTAGCCAATGATTCACTTGTTAATGGTTATTTTCAAAACAGCCCCACTCTGATTAGAAATTTACTGTAACCTGAAAATTCAACTATGTAATAATCGTGCTAATGAGATGATGTGTAACACGACGAACAGACATTTTTTATCCTAAAATTCAACCGTACAATAACGTCTTAATTATGATGAGCATGTATAGCTAGAAAGTCAGCTGTTCAACCGATCTGTATGACGCGATGAAGTAATACATTTCCATGAGTTATGAGCTCTAATAACTTGTCGACATGTTCTAACTTAAAGTCGTTAGGTGAGTGGAAAGTTGAGGCTAGGTTTAATAAACAAGCACTGGTCCTTGTATGTGTTATAATACTTTTCTGTTCAGAATGAAAAAGCTTCTATCTTACAAGAGCAGATTCTGGTCGGAAAGAAAAGCACTTAGAATTTACAAGTATATATATAGGAAGAGAAAAGTAAGTAGTGACATACCACAATCGCCTAAGTCTGACAAAATCATAGCATCCCCTTGTGCTATTAGTGGCTGAAAGAAAAGCAAGAGTTTCCCCAAGAAAAGGCAGTCCCAACCTTCCAGGAATCTCTTCTCTATGGTTTGTGGTAGCTCTCTTCCATGCTCTTGAAGCGAAATATGTTACTCCTATAGTGAATAATGCGACCAAGATTATGTGGTAACAGTTCTGCACTACCAATAGTACCTCTTCTCTCATCAACAGATTCAACATCTCTTTTGTTTTCTTGTTACTCTTTTCTCCAAACAATGGCTTGCTATGAAGGAAGACAAGAAGTACCAACCCATATATGGTTCCTTAAAATGATATATAAAAAGAATGACGACAGCGTCGCTTATCAGGTCAACATATGCTTTTGTTTGTATAATATTGGAAAGGAACGAGGAGCATCTTCGAAGGATTGGTGACACAAAAAGTTGGAAGATTCCGATTACAATAAGACATTGTCTAAAGAAGTTTTAAAATCTACAAGAGAACCATTTCCTTCTTAAAAAGAAGTTATCCAACGTTATATATACTTCTTTTAGACCTCATAAATGGCTCTCTCAAGAGATTCTTTTTGTCTGTGTTTTAATTCTTTAAAACTTTATCACTAAATTAGTATCTCACATATTTAATCTTATTATCAAGCGATTCTCTATATAATTGTCACCACTTTGCTCTCTATATCGCATATTTGGACTTTTTTAAGAATAATTTCATGACATATTCAATCTTTTAAAAGCAAAGTTGCTGATAAAATATTTAAATTTTCAGAAATTATTTTGGTAACTACAACTATTGAACAGCTAGTTAGTGTTGCCACATGCATAATTTTGGAAAACAAATTTTAAATTTTCTGTTTAACAATACTAAAAAATCCTTCATAGATTAATAAAAAAAAAGATGTTTGAAATTAATCGGATATGTAAATTAAGTAAATTTTAGTGACTTATTTAAATCAGACTTATTAAACATGTGATCAAGCGAACCAACTTGAATCAACCTGGCTAGGTTTAGATATAGTTAGGGTTTAGATATAGTTAGTATAAGGAGTTAAATTTAAACTCCATTATCACCATTGTTAAAAAGATTAAGCGGTTTTTTCAGCCCTTATTCATTTTACTACACAGATAAATTCGAATTTAAATACGTAAATTAACAAAACTAAAAACTTTATATGTTTAATATTAAGAGCGTGTGAATAATTAAAGCTTATTTGTCCATATATAAATATAATATTGATGATACCAGATATATGTGTATAAGAGTTTAGCAATTCTCTTGTTCAAAGATTAATTTTCTATTTCGTTCTTGCTTTATTCTAGCGAGAAAATGGTTATTTTCTTCAAAATTTTAAATATATTTCTTTTTTTTTAAATGTTTATTACGTATTAACTAGATTAATAACCTTAATACTCATAAAATTAAATTAAAAGAAAATAATTAAGATATAGGAAAAAAATTTATTATTCTTATCACATTCAATAATTTTATACAGTTTAAAATAAAAAATAATTTAAATATATTTTTTTTAATTATTCGAAATGTTTTTTAAAGGCATAACTAAAAAGAAGTACAAACTCCAAAATGGATAATGATTTGAGTAAAAATAATTGATGCTAACATTCCATTAAAAATAATCAAATAATCTCACATTATTTAAAAAATCTAGACCTAAAACAAGACTCTCTTTTTTCATATGCAAACATATATTAGAGAAATGATAGTTTTACTTTTTTGTAGAGATGATAGTTTTACTTTGGAAAATGATACTTGAACAACCATTTTTGACAACATTTAGACACGCGCACACGTGTCTAAATTTGAGTGGTCCAGTTGAAAAAATTAAATGAAAATGGACCACTCATATTTAGACACGTGTGCGCGTGTCTAAATGTTGTCAAAAATGGTTGTTCAAGTGTCATTTTCCTTTTACTTTTCATGTGAGTGTTGAATAAAAATTAGTTGAGTGAGTGATTGGATGATTTAATAATTATGTGTAGGAAGAAAGAGTAGATTAAGGATGGTGACTGAAATGGGGTGCACTAGTTAGTGAACAGTTGAGTGAAAGGTCCTTCACATACATCGAAACAGCAGATGTTGCGCCTGCCATTATAGATGAATGCCTTAAAATCAAATGTTTTCACTGATTTCATCACACGATTGTTGGTCTCAGTCATTCTGATGCAACAGAATTCTGACGACCCACTTCGACTGGTCTAAGGTTTTTCTTCAAATGACTTATTCAACTAAAAATCATATTGCTTTTCATTTTTCCCCAGAATAAACTTTAATTGATATATGATGGAATGTCACTTATCACTCGCTTTTGGGAATGCCGGCAGAAAGAGAAAAGGAATTAATCCTAATTAGACCTTTTATCTTCTCCCATTGCATACATTTCGAATTCACACAAATTAAAACTATCATTTTTCACTTTTTTTTCTTAAAAAAACAATTCAACTGATTGTGTTATGAAAATATATCAAATAATAGAATCACTTGTGTTACTCATTAAATCATCTTCGTGATGATAATACTTAATAAATATTAAAAAAATGTTTTATATGTATTGAAAATGCGAAGAAATATTTCTTGACTGAGGAAGAAGAGGAACAATGATAAAAGCAAGAATATATTTTACAGTGTATCTCAATATTCGATACGTCATTTTCTTATGTAGTGCTCGTAATTTACCATAATAGCAAATTTAGTAAACTATTTTATATATTAAAATTAATTCATAATCAAATAAGTATAATTGCAACACTTGAGTTAAGTTATTCAAAAAAAATGCTAACACGGAGTAGATTCCTAACTGATGGGGATTTGCGAACATGTTAAAACTTTTACTGAAAATGTATTTAATATTTCATATTTTATTGGGTGTCAGGTAACATTGTATCCGGATACATAGAAAAAAATGTTTTATATTATAATATAAAAAACATAATATTTCATACTGAAGTGATGTTGTATAAGCTGATAAGAGTATAATAAAGATCACGAACAAAATACTTCTTAGATTAAGGACTTATCCGCGCTGTATTGCACAAGTCCCCCAGATACAACAGGAACTTCTCAGAAATTTCTGAGGATCTCAGAACTAGCAAGGAACTCTAAATAGAGTATAAGAATAACCCAGAATAATTTTAGAAGAGAAAAAAAGAGCTAGAGAATGAAACTCAGAAAAGAGGAGAATAAGAAAGAATGAAATTTTGTGTGTCTTGGAATGGAGGAGGAGCTCCCTATTTATAGAGTTCATGGATCAAGCCCATGATCCAAAAATCCAAAATATCTTTTAGAAAAATAATATTTTAATTAATTAAAACGTTGCAAAATGAACGTTGGCAGCCCCTAGCTTGCGGAAGACGTTGGAAGCTCAATACCTAGGAAGGCTACAGAGCACGTGGTCAAAACCACTCCACAAAACTGCATCTTCCGATTCTTCAACACGCACAAACTACGGAAGAAAGATCTTTTGCAATACAGGTTTTACAACAAGTGTATCAACTGTACTTATTTGAATCCATCATCCAAGTTAGATAAGATTCATTAGATAAGATTAATTAGTAATTATGTTAATTATTCATACAAATAAAACAGGTTAATAATTAGATTTAATATAATTAAGCAATGTTTAGGCTATACTAATAAAAAATCTATAAAGAAACTTATAAATACTAGTAAAAAATATAGTTGTTAAGACTTTTGCAACATATATTATAACATTAATTGCTAAATTGTTCAAATAACGAACAAACTTAAGCATGAGGAGTATCTTTAATAGGTACACTCAATTGACTAGAGTGTATGAGCCACAAGGAAAAGACTTGAGGAGTGAGAGATATTGCTTGAAGTGAACACTTAACCTATACACTCGAAACATTTTGCGTCCACTGTGGGTTGAGCAGGATTTTTAAAGCCTAAATGGTGATCACAAGAAATATGGTGAAGAACCAAGCTCAAGAGGAGATCGTCAACAATCAAATGGACTTGATCAAGATGATAACAAAAATGCAACGACAAAAGATGAGATTCAAAGAAAGTATGAAGAGGAGATAAGGACGCTAAGATTCGAGAATGAGATTTCGACAAGAGAAGGATGACAAAGGCCTCGTGTCGTCCACTCTGACCCTTCCTATACCAGCCAAATAACCATAAGAGGAGGCGAACTAGATAGTCCAAGCTAGCAGCTTCGCCTTAAGCAAGGACCATCTTCATTCTGTTGCAATGGTCAACATGACCTATTTGTTTCTGTTTTGTTGTCGAAATCACATAAGCTCTAATACCCAATAATTCGACAATGCTAATGTTCAACAAGTACGATGGGTCCTAGGACGAGATGCAGATCTTCATGAACCAGATGGAAATGTACACCATGAACGATGCCATATGGTGCACCATGCATGAGGATGGCTAAGAGCATGAGTGAATTGAGGAAAAGAGCAGCCCAGTTCATGCAAGTCGAGGACATGAAGGACTTCTGCAAGCAAATGCATGCAGAAACATCTAACACAAAGAAGAAAGTGGCAAAAAAGAAATCATTTGGGGAAAAGAGAAACTGAAAGGTCCCCGCTTCAGCAGTTATACCTCTCTTAACATTAGTCAAGATATTGGAAGAGACCCTCAATGTCAATTTGTTACCGGCACCAAGAAAAAAGCAAACTTCTTTCAGTGTCGATGGTAATAAACATTTTTTGTACCATCGGAACCTCGGACACACAACTAAGGAGTGTTCAACATTGAGGGACAAAATTAAGGAACTTGCGGGAGCCGATCACCTGAATCAGTTTATCAGGAAGGATCGGTCAAAGAGAATCCACCTAAACAGAGGCGTCCTACACGAAGCCTCAAGCATGAACACAAAACTAAACGAAGGAAAGAACCTTCCCAATAGAGAAGCAAAAGTAAAAGTTGCAACATGGATTGTTTGTTGAGAGGTTACACCAACACGGTCTCAGGAGGATTCGTAGGAGGAGGATCCACAGTGTCGACACACAAGAGACACGTCAGAGCGATCAAGTTGGTACATTCGTTGGAACGAAGGATCAAAAACATGTCACCCATCACATTCACTAATGAGGACTTCAAGACACCAGACCCCAATCAGAATAATCTAATGGTTATATCCATTAGGCCGACTGGCTATGGGATCAACATGGTCTTGTTCGATCAGGAAGCTCAATCAATATACTCTACTGGAAATCATTTTAGAAGATGTATATCTCTGAAGACTTTATTGTGTCATATAAGAGCAAATTATAGGTTTGAAGAAGTGGACACCCTCGGGTACTTAGGCTTACAAACCAAGGTTAGATCGTGCTTCAATGCATTGGGCGCAATTGTATCTACCCTACACTTGGCTATGAAATTTCTTTCAGACAAGGGGGAATCTACATTGTACACATTGATTAGCAGATCGCCCAAGAATGCAAGGTTGTCGAGCTAAAGATAGTCCCTTACCAGTCGTCCAGTAATCAGAGGTGGCAATGACTAACCTGAACCCCAATACCAATACATACGACCGGATGAAGCCTCAAAAGGAAACAAAAGACTTGAAGATAGGCTAATTAGATAATCAAGTTACCAAGCTCGGTAGCAACTTAAGTTGGGAGCAGAAGTAGAAACTAGTGAAGGTTCTCCTAAAGAACAAGGACTTTTTCGCATGGACTTCAACTAACATGTCGGGCATCCACCCCACAATAATGTCGCACAAGATGAGAATCTTCAAGGAGGCAAGACTGATCTTCTAGAAGAAGCGTAAGCTTGGGAATGAAATGTGGAAAGCAGTGGAGGCCAAAGTGAAGAAGCTACAAGAGGCAGGTCTTATTAAAGAAGTGAAATACATTACTTGACTTGCCAATGTGGTATTGGTGAAGAAGTCAAGCAATCTATGGAGAATGTGCACGAACTTCACTGATCTGAACAAGGTCTACCTCAAAGACATGTATCCCCTCCCCAGTATCAATCAGTTGGTTGACGGGGGACCAACCATCAAGTGTTCAACTTCTTAGACACGTACTCAAGGTATAACTAGATATCAATGTACATCCAAACAAAGGCAAGATTGTTTCCATCACAAAAAGAGCTAACTATTGTTATGAAGTCATGTTGTTTAGTCTGAAGAATGTAGGGGCCACCTATCAACAACTCATGGATAAGGTATTCCATAATCAGATTGGCCAAAGTATGGAGGTCTACGTCGATGACATGGTTGTGAAGTCTTAATCAGTTGACAACCATGAAGAGGACTTGGCGAAGATCTTTAAGCAAATCCAAAAATACAACATATGCCTCAACCCGATCACTTGACGACAACCCCAATAAAAAATACGCTAATACATCATTAACGTACCCCATACCCTCCTGTTTGAGGGAAATCCTCCTGAAGAGATGTCGATGGCAGCCATTTTATTACCTTGAATGGAAAGAATTAATTGTTGAATGATGCAGAGATGACCATCAGATCAAAAATGGTGAAAATGATAGAACCACCTACCCCTATTTATAAAAATTCTCAAGGACATGTGACACTCTCACAACCATCAAATTTTGCACTATCCAACGATAAAGGACAAGACGACGACTTCGCACTCACGACAGACCTTACAACATACTCAATGTGGTAGTGTGACCCTTGATCACCAATGATCAAATCCTTGACCCAATGGTTAGATTTTTAAGACAAAAAACTGACTGAACACAATGGTGAATAAGGCGATTGCATGATCCATGGAGCAAAACAACATATGCCCCAATGTTTGTATCAATAAACCCTTTTCACTTGTCGACTTAAGTCCAAGCTTAAGGTTTGGGGACCTATGTATTGTATATGTACCAACTGATGCTTATAATAACTGAACTTATTGGAACCAATCCTCAAAGTTGGGATGAGACCGATTAATGTCCATCAGATTCAGCTAATCATTCATACAAGTTAAATAGATTAGTAGTCAGGTTTAATAAATTTGGATCGTGATTAGTTTAACCTAATAAAAAACTCATGGAAAAACCTATAAATACAACTCATATATGGTTAATGAAACTTTTGCAACACATATTACAACATTAGTTACTAATTCGTTCGAATAAAATATTAAAATATATCCAATTGGAACCTATGAATAAAAAAAAAAGTTGTTTAAAGTAAACATCTTATCCATACACCCAAAATACATACTAACATCTTTGCAAAATAATTTAAATTTTAGTTCTAACGAAATAATTGAACTTTATAAATGGATGTTTTTGAGCAAGAGCACAAATTTGAATTGTTAGATTAATAGATATATTAAATAGCTATCGCACTATAAAGTATACCTTCAACTTTCTCTTTTTCCTCGTCACCTTGTTCATGATGATGATTTGTGGTTCTAAAATGGCCCAAACAAATATTATCTCCAATCGCATCACTCACGTAAGCACATGTTATCTAGTATGTCTTGTCTCATCTCCTTTTATCCTCTTTTCTTCTCCTTTTCACCCTTTCAATCAAAAATATCATCCTCAATTTTATCATAACCACGTTTAATCTTTTTTTAATTTATAAAATATATCTTGTTTCAAAATTAATTTTAAAATTTAAAATATGTAAACGTTTAACTTTTGACATCTAATTTCATAATAATGGAAAAACCAAATTCTGAATATATATTTTTAATGATTCTAATCGCTATATATTTTAAATTTTATGGAAAGTTCACCACACACTCAGTTATCTTTACTCATACGATTAAAACTAATTAAAATAATTTCTATCATCATGTTGATATCGAGTTTCTTTATCATTGTCATAGTTTAAGTAACTCTTTTCCATCTAATTCGCAAAACTAGTGCATGCCTTTGTTAATTTTTTTATGTATCTCTAAACTTTCCACTATAATTAGTACTCACTTAATGTTGAATTTATTTACCTAATATGTTTTAGACTTTCTTTAAGGTCTAGGTGATTCTCTTACTTTGAGACACTTTATTATTATTATTATTATTATTATTATTATTATTATTATTATTATTATTATTATTATTATTATTATTATTATATTATAATAATAATTATTATTATTATAGAATTATCCCTCTTTTAATTTATTGTTTCTTACCCAGTAGAACCCACAATTAAGCTATTACTCCCTCCACCACCACACACTTCTTCCTACACCTCTTCGTTCCTTTTTTATCCTTTAGTAATATTGTGAATATGCGTTGAATTCTTAAACGGATGTCAATATCTGTTGAAGGACAAACAAATGTGATATTCGTCCACGGATGTTGACATCCGTTTAAGGATGTACACTGGAAAAATTAAAAGAAGTTTGCATCAGAAAGTTGTTTGCGAGATAGGAGAAGAGTAGAGGGAGAGGGAGAAGAAGTTGTTCCATGTGTCTTCTGCAGGGATGTTCCTTTGGTTCAGCCAATTCAGAGAAAGCTACCAATATAGATACACCACTATTTTATAAAATTGATTTTTATTTTTGGCACAAAGGAAATCGAAACATCCTAAAGCAGAAAGCTAAATGGGAATATGAAGGAAAGCAAGAAGTGAAGAAAGGAAGGGACTTTGGTTGAAAACATGAGTATACAATTATTGGAAAAAAAAAAATAAGAGAGAAAAAGAGTACCTTAGATCTCTTACACTTGTTGGTGTTTGAAATTCAAGGTTTGTGCTATTATTGCTGTTGTTTCTCCTTTTCCTCCTCTCCTTCTCCCCTGGTTCTTTAGTTTGGGTCTCTTAAATTTGAGGAGATGGTAGACGTAAAACAAATTTTTGTCTCTTTTTGTTCTTCTCTGCTTTTGTTTTCCTTTTTTTTCCTTTGATTTCCGTTTTAGGGTACTACAAATTTGATAATATGTTTTTATCTACTATCATTTTTCTTATTTCAAGTGCTACCACACATGACTCTGTTTTTATATTATTAATTTATCTCATAAATTGAAAATAAATCATTATCCGTGCTAAAAAATTAACAAAAACTCATTATTTAATTCAATTTTAGAATTGTAAATTTTTAAACCTTCCTCAATCCAAAATCAGAGTTACGAAATTGTAACTAGTATTTTTGTGTTGTAGAAATAAAATTCATAATAAAAATAGTGAAGGATGTAGGGGTGTAAGGAGATTTAGGATTTTAACAAAAATAAATAAAGTTAAATTAGTGTAAGGTATTTTTGGAATAAAAAAAATAATAAAGAAGTATAGGAAGGACTTGAGATGGTGGAGGGAGCAACTCTCCACGATTAAATCCAGCATAGTTGTAAGCCCAAAATCCTTCGGCCGATAGCCCCATCCATTGAGCCCGCCAACCCATCAGAAAATAGGTGGGGTGTAGATTTCTTTTATCACTTCTAATTAAAAGATCAATCACTCTTTTTTCCAATTGTCACCTCTTACACGTGCTTTTTCCTTATTGATGTCACTTTTGTCATATATTACGTTATGGATGGATTAAAAAAAGAATAGATTGTATAATTAAAAATATATTTAAAATTATATACTAGAAGTCATTCTCTTGTATATGAAAAATGGAAGGTGAACACAAACCAAAAGTTAAAAGATGATTTTTCATATTACATAATAAGCTTGTTTTATAAAAAAAAAATACTTCTAAACTATGTAATCTGAAAACTTCTTCTATGCAAAAAGAACTTTAAATTATACATCCTGAAAATTGAAAATTTGTTAGATTCCAAAATTAAAAAAAAACGACTTTTAGGTTACATAATATAAAAATGTTATAAAAAGTAACTTTTAGATTATATAATTTAAAAGTAAAAAATTTATAAAATTATATAATTCAAAAGTCAACAAAAGTTAGGGTTGTGGCATCCAAAAACTTTATTTTATGCCAATAAGTTTGTTTTTTTAAATATTCATATTTTTGAAATATGGAAGTGGAAAAAAAAACCTTCCCCAATCATATCAACGTAAGTCTCTCCTTTTTTTTTTCAAAGTCAACGTCAACTCTTTTCATTATATAAAAAGTTGAAATATTTTTCTCTCTTTATTATTATATTACATTTGATAATTGATAACTGGTGCAATACACGATGTGGGAAAACATATAGTTTATGTATATAAGAATATATTAAATTTTCAATTATTTGTATATTATTGAAAAAATATATAATTAATGCATCTTTTTAAAATACGCCATCCAGTTCACTTTATTTGTGTAGATAAATAACACGTCGATTAGATGTAAACTTATTCTATTGATAAAAAAATAATAAACATTACTTATTTTTTATCCAATTATAAATTTGAAGTTGATATCATTTTCTAAGTGGCACAACAAATACAAATGAAATTAAGAAATTTAATTCTAGTTAGGAGAACTCACAAATTTCATTAAAATTATTTGTATGGAGTCCATTAATTTAATATATTGTAGAAATGTTAAAACAAAATTAAGTAAATGAATGAAACAATTGAAGAAAATATATTTAAATAAATAGATGTTAGTACAATTATATCAAATATTACATTTTGTTTTGAAAATGCAAACAACAATATGAAATTAGAGATTTCTAAATAAATTGACATCTCCGAATTTTATTAATCATTTTCAGCACAGGCGAAAAAAGAAATCCAAACCTATCATAATTCAAATTTAAAATAAATAGTACGAAAATAAGTTAATTTAACTCACTAAATATACCATATCACACCAACAGAATATGGTAAACAAATGGCATATTAATATATCAAACAATTTATTATAACATAATATTATGCTATCCTAAATTAAATTATTCTGAATATCAAACTGGAAAATCTAAATATGTATAATATGTAACAGCTAAAAATTTAATATTATTCTGTTTTAATATCTTCATCCACTACATTTTCTTTTATACCCTATTTCTTATCCATGTTATCTTAATTTTTTTTCCATTGGACGAACGATCAAAGTTCACTTTTAGTAAGCACATTTTTCTTATATTTTTATTAACACTCTTATCTACTTAGTTATTTCTATTTATTATTAATTTTCTATTTATTTTCCTTATCTAATTTCTCCATCCATCAATTTTAAATATATTTTTTACCATCTTTTCTATTTATTACTCTATAAATACTCACATATCTTCCTTTTCAACACATTATCATTTCATTTCAACACATAACATCTCGTTTCTCACAATCACCATTTTATCATCCTCCTACTTCATCACCTTCATCAAATCTTCACCACTCCATTTTCTACATACAAACTTCTTTGTCACAAGATCTAATTCTGTTTTGATATTCATATTCTCCATTCTTCATTTCTTGCATTTTCTATAATTTCTAAGGTAAAGTAACTAGTAAAATTGTTTTATACATGTTTATGTTTGGTTTGTATGATTTGTTGTGTTGGATATTTCTAAATGATATGCTTTCATCTCTCTTTCCCTTTGGTCAATATTGTATAGTCTACCGTGATGTAAATTTAGTTTTCTTTTTATACTTTCATCTCTCTCCCGTTGATTAATATTGTGCGAACTACCATTATGTAAATCGAGTCTTTTTTATATGTTTTGATTTCATTTACTTACTTGCTCATTATTAAGTTGTATGAAAATGTGGTTTCCAAACCAAAAAAAAAATATGAATTAGGTATTTCATAATTTGAGTTAAGGTTAATTAAAATAGGAAGATAGAAATTAATGATGACTTAATTAGCATTTAAATGTAAAATGAATAAATATATAATTAATGTTATGTGATGTATGTAAATTTAAGTAATATACATATGAATGACATGGTGGATGATCTTGTATGAGATTTTAAAAAAAGATTGTTTAAGGTTGTGAAATAAATAGGGTGCATGTGTGATGAGTAAAGTGAGGGTGTTAACCATAATCTACTCTTTTGTGTGTGGGAGAGTGACCAAGTAAAGTTAGGTCATGAGCCATAATCTACTATATATGATATGTGATTGGGTGAGATATTGTGAATGTAGTGACTTTTATGGAAGGAGCACTGCATTGAAGTGATGTTAAGTGGCGTGTTGAGAGGACTTTGAAGATAATATTTTGACTCTACTAGTACGAGATTCATTTAGAGAAAATATCTAGTCGTTAGAGTCAAAAGAAGTTATTGTCCTTCAATATGAAAAGGACAAGACCTTGCAAATAAGGAACATGTGTCATACTCAAGAAGGATTGATGTCTTAATACGATGTCTCAATATTACAAATGAATACTAAGTTTCTCAATTAATTGATTTTTCAAAAGTAAAATCAAATGTCTATGTTGTGTTTGAGTCATGAGGATGAGCCACGAGAATTGTGTTATGTGATGAACATTTAATTCTTAATGTAAATTGTTAATCTTGAGCTTGGACATGAATTATTTATTATATAAAATATTACTTTCTATTTTTAGACTCTAGTAATCTAATATATTTGTAGATATATAGTGAAATACTTAAGTGTCATCAATTTAAACTAAAATAGTGTCATTTATTATTTTACAGTTTTGTATACTATTTCTAACTATAC
The DNA here is from genome assembly GCF_029865625.1 of Vigna umbellata. Taxonomy (NCBI): domain Eukaryota; kingdom Viridiplantae; phylum Streptophyta; class Magnoliopsida; order Fabales; family Fabaceae; genus Vigna; species Vigna umbellata. The sequence goes on along the minus strand of NC_142165.1, from coordinate 87,390,940 downwards.
TTAAAATTAAATATAATTTGATAAAATTATTGAGAGTTCAGTTTGAAGGAGCCTTTTATACGGAGATGACAGTAAAATTAGTATTGGCATCATACACATACTTTGAAGAAATCAAAACTATTAAATTATAAAATAGAGTTGGAAGTCAAAAGTATTGAATGTTAAAATCATTAAAAATTTAAAATAAAATTAAAATCCTAAATTTAAGAGCGAAAGACATTTTCATTATCACTCTTCTTGAATGAAACAGAAGAAGTCAATCAACCTTTTCCCTCACTCAAAAGAAACAGCGGTTTCAGCACGCTGCTACTTACGCAGTCAATCATTTTTTCTTCGTAAAACAAAAACTCTTTTTAAGTTTAGGGTACAGGGTCAAAGAAGCTCATAACTTGTAAACATTGGTCATAACTCTTTAAAATAATAATAAAAACATTTAACTATTTCGTTAGACTATAAATTATTTTATCAAGTATTAATACCTTTTATTTTATAAGATATATAATGTAGTCTTTTACATTAATTTATAATTTTAGATATTGATTCTCGTAAATTTATAGTCTTTTATATCTTAAAGTATCACATAAAATTAACGCAACTCCGGTAATTTAATCACAATTAAATTATAAATAAACTATTAAATCTTGGTGTTGCTCATTCAATCTGAATTTAAAACATGGGATAAGGGAAGTGATAGAACTTTTGCAAAGTATGTTAGTGACTGTTCATTGTATTAATTTTGGACTATTTGATTAACAGAAATTGTTACTATTGCGTATTTGTGATGGGTAGGGTGTTGATCAGATTTAATATTTTAAAGTATATATTCGATCATTTAATTTATTAGACTAATTGGATTCAGATTATTTAAATTACAGATTAATTTGACTGTATTTTTCGGATTACAAAATTATATATTAAATTTTTTAAGTACTCTTATTTGAATAAATAATATAAATATAATAAATCTTAAAAAAATTGACATTTATAATTTTAATAATGATTATTATAATGAATTGTGATTTTTATATAATTTATTATTAAATTTTAAATATCATATTAAAAATAAAAATTTTAATTTCTTTATAAATTTATAAATATTAAAATATAAATTCGAGTTGATTCGAAAATTCAAATAATTTTAATTTACTATTCGAACTCGATTACAATTCATTTTACTCCATTTTATTTATTCAACAATACTCATTTATTCAATTCAACTTAATTATTACTCAAATTTATTTTAAAATTCTTTAATTCGATCAGATTTTTTCTCACCCAAATTTAAGGGGGTGGGGGGTTTAGATAAAAATAATAAAGAGCAGATTGCATACCAATCAATAATCATTATTTCTATCAATTACTCATGTTGTGTTTGCTTCCATCGAAGTACTATTCACGAGCAACGAAAGGCGAGTGGTTGATGAGTTTGGTTCGAGTGATTTGAATGAAAAAAAATGTAAAGGAAAACCACATTAGCAAGGTAAAAAATCTCAAACATAACCCTCTGTCGTGATGAAACTTGTTACAGAAAAAAAAATTCAAATAAATAAAATATTATCGGATATAATATATATATATATATATATATATATATATATATATATAATAAATTTTTAATTTTTCTATTTTATACATATAATATAAATAATATAAAATAATAATAAAATAACAAATAATAAAAAAAACAATAATAATAACAAAATAATAGTAAATTATATTTATGTAATTTTAAATGATTATTTTTATTTTATTTTAACGTGACTTTTGTTATTTATATTTAAATTTTTATCACATTTGTCTTTAAGAATAAAATGATAATCATTTAATTATATCAATTAAAACATTTTTTAACCTTTCATACACAAATTTTCATAAACTTTAGTTTTAAATTCACTTAAATTATAAATCTTTTTCTTAATTCAAATGATTTATCCCACCTTTTTTTTCCTCATGTTTATTCTTCCAAATTTATTATCAAATCCAAAGTCACCCTTGAATTCATTTGTTCATGTACCTGTTATTTTATATGTTTTTTCCTTTCTATTATTCTCAACAAATTAGTTTATAAAATTAAGCGAAAATATAATGGAAAAACTCCAACTTTCATGTATTATGATGTGCATTTCAATCAATTACAAATTAGCATAAAATATAAAAGAAGTCAACTAATTACGACATTTAATTAAACCATAGCTAAATGACATCACTAAATTCTAATTAATCTTTACCACCTATCCTCACGGATTTTTTCAACAAATAATCGTCTTAAAATAGTTTGCTAAAATTGCAATCTGCTCTCAAAAAAATATTAGAAATATTTTGGTTTACACAGTTTTTCTTAGTGTCCAAATTTAAAAAAAAATGAAATTCATCTCATTACGTTTTAGCTTTATATGTAATATAGTATTTCGATGAAAAAGTATACTAAATGCGGCATATTTTTACGTTGACTGCAATTTATTAAAAATTTACAATTTTAAGGAGTTTAATATTATATAGTAGGAACACAGTTTTCTATTTTGTAGTTTCTGAGACACTAGTTAATTATAAATATAAGTTTAAACTTCGGATGATCCTCGTATTTATATGGAAATCTTAAATTGGTCATCGCTTTTTTTTCGGTCTCAATTGGGTCTATAAACTTATAAATTTGAGTCGATTAAGCTATTTCCGTTAACTTTTCACTGACGTCGTTTAATTGTGCTGAGGTGTATTTTTTTTTACATAAAGTGGCATTCTATATTAAATTGAATGGGTGATTGTTGTACAATCAACAATTCGATGTGGCGGCTTCTTCTTCTACTTCTTTTACAGCCACCGGAAACCTTTCCAGAATCGCCCCACCGGTCGCGGCGGCCAGCCGCTGGTACCCGCCGACCTCGACTGCAAAAAAGATTTCAATAGGAGTAGCGTGAAAAAGGGGTTTGAGATGTTGGAGGAGATGGTTGGGCAGGGTTGGAAGCCAAATGTGTACACGCACACAGCTTTGATTAATGGCCTGTGCAAGAAAGGTTGGACTGAGAAGGCATTTAGACTCTTTCTCAAGCTTGTTCGAAGCGAGAATCACAAGCCTAGTGTAGCGACAATAATAGCGTGTATGTCACACCTTCATCTCTTCTCTATCACAATATCGTTTTGGGGAAAAAGACTAATGCTTTCTTTGTTGGGGGTGCAGGAATTGAAGGTGGGGTGGAGAGTTGCGTTGGCCACGGTTATTGGGTTTCTTGGATCAGCTTTTGGGATCGTTGGAGGGGTGGGTGGGGGTGGCATTTTCGTTCCCATGCTCACTCTTATTGTGGGTTTTGATACTAAGTCTGCTACTGCTCTATCTAAATGTAATAAGGCTCTCTGCTAAAATTGATTAAATGATAAAGTTGAGGAATTCTCTGTTAAAATTTCGTTCGACTCCACTTTAGGTTTTCCAATTCAGAGACAATTCTCTGCTAAAATTGATTAAATGATAGTAAAAAAAACTACTGTAACATTTACAGCAGCTAAAAGATGGAGAAATTGTGGAGGTCATTGGATGAGATAAGTTTAGTGCTGCCTCCGTGCAGTGTCTCGCGGTGGTGTTTAATGGCGGAGGCATGGCGCCCTGATAAGGAGAAACACGATTAGGTTTCTGTGCTTTGATGGAGGTGCGGAGCGTTCTGGTTGTGGTCATGGAACCACGACTTAGGATTTTTTAGTGACGCGATTCAACCATGGTAGCGTCTTCGCGGCGGCTTTCCGGGACTAGAGTTTTGCAAAGGAGATGACGACGAGAGTGATGAGGACAGTGGCGAGGGTTCAAAGGGTTTTTCAAATTGGGTCTATGTGATCTTTCTGAATGTAGGCTATTTTTCCCTTTTTTTTCTGTTTGCATAATTTTTCTACTTTTTTTTTTAATTTATTAAATTCCCGTCAGCATATTTTTTTAATAAAATATCCACCTCAGTATATCTATCTCAACACATTTTAACACCATTTTTGACAACTTATGACAAAATTAACTCAATTTTATAAATATTTAGACTCAATTAAAATATTTTACAAATCAATTAAGATAATTGAAAATATAACCATCCATCTGACATTTCCATATATAAATACGAGTGACAATTATTTAAACCATATATGTATTAAAAAAATTTGTGAGAGTCAGAAGAAAGAAATAAATAGATCATAGTGGAGAAAGAAAATAGAAGTATTTTCTAATGTCTTATCGTGGTCTGCAAGACTATGGAGTCAGTCAAATACGTTGGTTGGGGTCACCGTTCCTTCTTTGCATTTTCCCCTTTGAAAATTCTGCACTCCCAAACGCGCACATGCACACTCTCAATTCATCCCAATATATACCAATGGATATAAACTCACTTACAAACCAAGCCAATACCGTTTCTTTTCTAAACCAATAAGCCACAATGTCCTTCTTTTCCTCTTCAAAGCCCGATTCAAACCTCGCCACCGCCAAGGCGGTCCTCTCCACGGCGGCATCGGTGGCCGCCACTGCAATGGTCATCCGTTCGGTAGCCAGCGAGATCCTCCCGCCGGAGTTCATGTCGTACGTCAGAGATGGCCTCCGCAGCGCGCTGTCGCGGTTCTCATCGGAGACAACTATGGTGATCGAGGAGTTCGACGGTCTCGTGAGCAACCAAATCTACGAGGCGGCGGAGACCTACCTCGGCTCCAAAATCTCCCCCTTCACGCAGAGACTCAAGGTGACCAAACCCGAAACCGAAGACACCTTCATCCTCACAATGGAGCGCAACGAGTGCCTCAACGACGTGTTTAACGGTGTCAAGTTTAACTGGGTCCTGGTGTGCCGTCAAGTGGAGAGACAACTCTTCCACAACCCGCGCGACATGAACTCCACTTTGAAATCGGAGGTTCGGTCCTTGGAACTGAGCTTCCACAAGAAGCACAAAGACATGGTCCTCAACACCTACCTTCCCTTCATTCTGAGGGAGGCCAAGTCCTTGAAGCAGGAGACGAAGGCCTTGAGGATCTTCACCGTCGATTATCACTGCATGTACGGAAACCCCAACGACGCTTGGACTGGGATCAATCTGGACCACCCCGCGACTTTTGACACGCTGGCTATGGAGCGTGACGTGAAGGAGTTTGTGGTGAGGGATTTGGAGACGTTTGTGGCGAGGAAGGAGCATTATAGAAAAGTTGGGAAGGCATGGAAAAGAGGGTACTTGCTCTATGGACCTCCCGGTACAGGAAAATCCAGTTTGATTGCTGCTATGGCTAATTACCTGCGCTTTGATGTCTATGACTTGGAGCTCACCCAGTTGCAGACCAATTCCGATCTCAGGAGATTGCTCATTGCCATGGCTAATAGGTCCATTCTCGTTGTTGAGGACATTGATTGCACTATTGAGTTTCACGAGCGCAGAGCGGAGCTCACACCCTTTCGCTCTGCAAATAATAACGACAGACAGGTTTTTCCCTCTTCCTTTTATTCCATGGAAACTTGTTCCTGTTTGATGGGAGTCTACATTCACAGAAAAAGACATGATAAAGTTCTTCTGTGACACGTGTGGGTTTTAGGCTGGAAAATTGGTTCTGTCCACTTCCTTTCTTCTATTTTTTAAATTGAAAACATTTGTTAGAACCACAAAGTTTGTTATTTTTGTGATTTTGTTCTGTCTTTTGTGAGAAGGTCAATTACTGTGCTTTTCCTCTGCGTTGTATGTGAAAACTATAAACTTGGGATGGATTTCGATCCTCCCAATCATGTTTTTGCATACGAATCGCATTAAACTGAATTGGGTCTCTCTTACCTTCTTTTATCTTTGTTATTCAGGGTAGTTAAATTCTAGACAAGGGTAGACTAACTTATCTCAAGGAAAATTTGGGTTACATAATCCCATTGTAGATTAATACATGTGTCAACTCTACACGATTTTTAACCCAATTTACTATGATAAGTTAGACAGTCCTTCTAGATGAAGTTAACTCTCATTTTGTTTAATATATGTTTTGTTGTAAGTGTTGGGCTTATGCTCAGTCTCCTAAAGTAAGGTGATTATTCCTGGTTGTTCTGTTCTGGTGTTGGCGATCGCGCAGTGTAGTTGCTGGATGCCCAAAATTGATTTATCATGTTCACTTGTACTTTTTCATTTTTTTTCGTATGTATTATTTTCATCCTAAAATTTCTTCTAAAAATGCAGGTTACACTGTCGGGGTTGCTGAATTTCGTTGACGGGTTATGGTCAAGTTGTGGGGACGAGAGGATAATAGTTTTCACAACAAACCACAAGGAGAAGCTTGACCCTGCGTTGCTCCGTCCTGGTCGCATGGATGTTCATATTCACATGTCCTATTGCACTCCCTGTGGTTTTAGGCAGCTATCTTCCAATTACCTCGGACTAAAAGAACATGATCTCTTCCCACAGATCGAGGAAGAAATTCAGAAAACCCAGGTGACTCCAGCTGAAGTGGCAGAACAGCTTCTGAAGAGCAACGACACTGAAACTTGTCTTAAACAGCTTATAGATTTCCTAAGAGAAAAGAAAGAAACACAGGAACTGGAGGCTAAAAGGAAGGAACAGGAGGCCAAAGATAAAGAGGAACAGCAGAAGAAGGAGCTCGATGATGGTGATAAAGGAGAGGGGGTTGATAATGACGAAAAGAAAAGTACAACCGAGTTAAACAACACTTGCTGAAATTTTAGATTCGGTAGGGTCAATTACTCACTACCATAAATTTTCCATTTCGTTTAGCTCGAACTTGGAGTATATATATGGTATGGTTATTTATCTTTTTCAGTCTTCCTAAGATTTTCTAGTATACTTATTTTACTGTTTCACTTTCTGTTTTGTTAAATCCACGGGAGAACTATCGGATGATAGATAAGAGTTGGTTCCAATTTGTGAAACCGTACGTGTCCACCATATTGTGCAAGAAGAGAGATAAATATATTTAATACTATACTATTTGAAAGGGAACATTTTTGTCATCTTCTTTTTCCATCTCTCTTTTCTGCATTTCTTATCATTTTTTTTTCCATCATGAAATTACTTATCATATCTTTTACTTCCTATCCTTTTTCTAAGTACTTTTCATTGGGTGTATAGTAAATACTACTTCGTATCCCAACGATTTTTCTGTGTTTTCTTATAACAAATTTTTATACACGGATACCATATAATAATCTAAGAGTGACAAAAACACGTGAATTGTATAAAGATCAAGACTACTTTCACATTTTTTTTTCTCAACGATAATGGATATATATCTCTAATTTAACTTGCTTGGCATTAAGCAATTGTCTGTGTTTCTTTCAAAATTACTTACATAAAATACATTATTTTTCATAAATTGTTCTTTTATTTATCTTAAAGATATTTGCTATTAAATTTTCAAAAAAATTGTGGTAGTTTATCAGCTTCTTTCTTCAATAGTATATATAGACTAAGTTTATGTAGGTTGTTTATGTTTTAAAGCATTTATGAGAACTTTTACCAATTTTGATTAGAAAATGATTCTATTTGTTATGAGTTGAGTTGTTTCTTGAAATCTTAGAAATAAACTATGTTCGTATTTATATTTTTATAATTATACAATTCAAATTTTTTATTTTTTTAAGAAAAGTTATTGACTTAAGTTAATTAATTTGACTTTTATTTATAACAATATTAAATATGTGAATTAATGTGTTATATTTATATATTTATTTTATTTTATTTATAATAATATAATTGCCTACATTTAATAAATTTTAAATTTCATCATGTATTTTTTTTTATATTTTTTATATTAATTTATTTTTATTTTAATAATTTTTTATACAATAACAAATTATTAATAGGCTTTAAAATATTAAGATAGTTGAGATATGGGGGGGTTTGGGTTTGTTAATTTACCTAGCTTTCACTTACACTTGTTCTTGTATTTTGAAGTAGCGCATTTTTCATTTATTTCATAAAATTTTGTAGGAATGAATGGGTAGTCTAGGTTTGGATGAAAATTTGTCTTATTCTATGAAAAAATAAAATAATACTAAACATGCAAGTCTTTGCATGAGGATGATGATGATCCACATGTCTAGATGTTAACCAAACATGCAAGATTTTGTATATTTGTGAGTAGATGGCGCAAGGTCGATATATATATATATATATATATATATATATATATATATATATATATATATATATATATATATATATATATATATATATATATATATATATAACATGGGCATATGCTATGATTTACCATTGGATTAGTATTTTCCACCGTTGGATTATTTCAAAAGCATAGTGCACTCTTTATATTATATTCTTTTTCTTCTTTCTTCTTCCTCACCCTTCTTTATCAAAGCATATATGAAAACTACTATGGCAGCAAGAGAAAGGTAAAGGAATAAAGTTGAGGTGTATGAATGAGATTAGTTAAAACATACCTTAGAAGTCCTACATCGACTAGGAATAAAGTCAATTTATAAAGTCAATTTATAATATATAAGAGAGGTGCAAACTCCATCTGTTTTCACCCGTTATTGGGTCACTATCGGACATCCATTAATTTTTACTATGACACAATGTCTATAATACATACCAAATATTTGTCTTTATTTGTGTTATTGCTATCTTAATATTACATATTTATTTATTTTTTAAAAATAAATAAAAATATAATTAAAATTATTGAACTCGGATTATTAAAATTTGTATATTCATTTCAACTAAAAGCTCCGAATAGAAGTAATTGAATTCGAAAAATAATAAATTATAAATTCTCCTTATTACCATTTGTTCTATTGAATTGGCTTCAAATCTAAAAGGAGAAAAAAATATCAAGAACCAGTTGTTTAATTTATGTTTGTTTTTATACTTTCATGCCATCATTGTAAATAAATTACCAATTTAAGAATAAATATCTAATTACATGCTTAATCAACTTAAATGATGGGACAAGAAATTCATTGTTCTCCTTCTTTTCATGGTTCCAAGTTAATCCAAATAATCCAACTCAAATCCAAATTCAAACCATTCACACTTTCTACTTCTAGCAAACAAAAATTCACCGAAAACAAATATGATGTAAGACAAATTTATCCTTAAAAATTGGAAACTATAATCTAAAATTTAGAAATTTGTTCAATTTCAAATTTTTTTTTTCATTGTTCCGTAATAATAAATGATAATTGTTATTTTTTTAATGCTATTTGTATTTTTAATTCATATTTACAAAAGTAATATTATTTTTTTTGGAGAATTTATCAATGTTTGAAAGAAAATATCTTCATTAAAAATTTTGACAAATAATCTTAACTTGCGGGTTGGAAAAAAAAAGTGGATTCCAAGTAATCTCATGAACAAATTATATTTGTCATTAATTCTTTTAACAATGAAAATGTATATTAGAAAATAATGCTAAAAAATTACTTTAATAATGATGAAAAAATAATTATAATAAACTTTAATATTTAAAATAATCTCATAACCAAAATAATAATATCAAGTAAACAATAAGAACTTAGAAAATAGATCATTAAAGTTGATAAGTGTTTTAAGATAATGAAATCAATTATCTTAATGTTAAAAAATTTAATAATATAAATAAAATTTTATAATCACATTTCACTATCAAAAATATTTACCATCTCTCTAAAACCTTTCTTCTAGACTTCTTCATCCTTCTCTCTAAGATTTTTAATTCTTGAGTCATCTCATTGACAATCAGAAAGTACTTAGGTGATCATAGTAGTGATATCTTCAACATCATTCGACCAATTTTTCCTATAGAGTAAGTTAGTTAATACTCTTTTTTCTTTTGATTTTCTATTTAAGCCACAATTATGTAGGTATGACACACGTGTCATCCAACCTCTTTTTCTAGTTTCTTGTCGATCAGTAGTCCTAATAACCTACCTTGATCATAATTATCTGGTTTGTAGGTATCATTAAAGCTTTTTTAGTTAAGACAAAGGTTCTTGGGCTAGTAGAGTTGTATAAGTCTTTTATCAGGTAAGGAAATCTAATATTTACTTTAATTTCTTATTAAGAAGTATGCAATTATGTTTAATAGAGTGTGAGATGTATGTTTGGTTGAATCTGTTACAATTTGAGTGAAGTTGTATCTTGATGAGTGAATACTTGCCTATTCATGAATATTGTAGTGTATGTGTATGAAATAATGGTTACTTGGACATGTGATGCTGTTGTGTTGGAGTCTAATTAGGTACAAAACTGATGCAGGATTGAAGATAGTAAAAAGAAAGTGTTATTGGTTGTTTTTGGCCTGAGTTCGGATTTTGATAGGTGAATTCCTAGAGGAGTAACTTTGGGGTAATAACTAATGTTTGGAATTTGTCTTAGAGTTATTTTAAACTTGTCTAAAACCATAATGGATCCAAATATGAGGTTGAAATGAGAAGTAGTGGTTAAGTAGAGTTGTAGGCTAGACTTGGTTAAAAAAAGGGATTTTGATAGGCAATATTTTGATATAATGGTTGGATGGAGAAATATGGGGTTTCAGGTCTCTTTTTAGGCTATTTATTAGAACTTGTTTGGATCTTTAGTTTATCAAAATGTGATTAGAAATGGATAGAATTGAGTAGTGAGCTTTTAAATGGTGATTTGGATATTGATGAGTCTAATTTATGGAAAAAATAGTTTTAAGGTCTATACTTGTATTTTGGTTCATATGTGTCTTGGGAGGTATGTTTGAGGTAAGGAAGTTTAAGGTTGGTAGGTTCAAATTCTGCATAATTGTTATTTTGGAGAATTCTATAGTCTCGCTTAGTAAGCATAGGCTCGTTGGATGAGTAAAACCCATTATTTTTGTATTTGCAAAACGAGTGATTTCTCATTAAGCGAGAGAGGTCCTTTTGCTAGGCTAGGATAGGTGGTGAACGACCTTTTAAGATCATGTTTTAAGGCTTTCCTTCTTTTGTTTTCTTGTAACTTTGAACTATATTTGGGCTTTGATGTTTGTTTAAAAGTATCTATTGAATTATATGATGTTTTATACATGAGATTATGTATGTATTTTGAAGTATGGTTTGAAAAGAGTTTCTAAGGTGAAATTTTGGATGGTTGTTCCAAGTAGAGTAATGAATTGATGTAGGGACTCAACCTTGTCCGACATCAATACATATATCCGGATTGGTCAGGTTTAGAATTCATGTGTATGCTTAGGTTTGTTTTGGCTTCGAAATGAATTGTGTTATATGAAGTTTTATAATTGAAATGCTTTGATTCTTTTATAATATTAGGTTACCCTTTTTGTATTGATGTTTATCTGTGCTTGTTGTATGTTTTGAAATGATTACTTGATAGGTGTGAACAAAGGAGAGGAGATATCAATGGAGTAGATCCTAAACGGCGAGGGTGCAAATGTTTAGTCTGTTTTCGTATTCATTTTGGGTCGAAATTATAATGACTTTTTTTTAATGAAGTAATTTTTAGTTTAGAATTATATATATAATTTGACTTATAATTATGTTTTGAATAACTGTAAAGACTCTTATATGCTTTTTCTTTTAGTTAAGTGTTCTAGCTTATTATACATGTAGTATTTTTTTTTTAGTGTTTAGATTATTTAAATGAGACGTTTTCAATAAGAATAAAAGTATTTTTTTATTAATAAAAATTGAGTTAGTGATGCTAAATTAAAGAAAGAATATAAAAAGAAAAGTTTTTACTTTAAAGGAAGCAAATATATTAAAACTTTTAAATGCTTAATTTTAAATTAAATTTTAAAATTATATAATTTTAAGGCTTAATAGTCTCTTTTGTCCCCAGTTGTGCTCGGTTGTGTCAATTTGGTCCTTGGTTTTAAAAAAGTGTCTACTTGGTTCTGACTTAGTAAAATTTGTGTCAACGTTATCCCTTCCGTTAAAAAAACAAACAGAGTTAATAATATGATGATATGGCAGTTTCTTTTCAATTTTTTTTAATCTTTGGGCCACCTATTCCCTCCTGTCACGTCACGTCAGCTTTTCCTTTTTGTAGGTGGTGAATTCAAGTGGATGGAGGTGCGAAGATGCGAACTCAGATCTCGTAGGATGAGGCTTTTTTTTTTCTGATTTTGTGGTTTGCAGGTTTGGGCTTGGAGAAGGTGATGGAGGTGCGGTGGTTGCAGGTTCTCGCGATCCTGTAGGGAGAGGTTCGCTCTGCGACAGCGGCGGCATGGAGATTTAGGGTTTTGCTTGGTGTGGTGATTTCTGGTATGCAGGTTTGGTGATGGTGAAATTTGGTGGCAGAGCTTGCGGGTTTGATGGAGGTGGGAGATGGTGGTCGCGACAGCTTGCGTGAGCTCGTGATGGATAGCGTGGGTGGTGGTCTAATGAAGACGTTTCATGGTGGCGTCAACGCATGATGTTAGCAGCGTCGTAGTTGTTGACGGTGGCGATTGTGGATGGTTCAGCAACTAAGGTTTGGTGCTTGATGGAAGTTAGGATTTCTGAAGATGGTGATGACGTCGCAACCAAGTTTATACTGTAAAATCCAATCTGTAAAATCCACCTCATCTCTCATTGACACGTTACCAATTTATATTATCATATCATCAATTGATTAACATCGTTAGTGTTTTTTAACCAAAGGAACAAAGTAGACACAAAATTTCCCAAGTCAGGACCAAGTAGACACTTTTTTAAAACCAAGAACTAAATTGACAAAACGGAGCACAACTGGGGACAAAAGAGACTATTAAGCCTAATTTTAATTAGCTAAATTACCTTTATAAATTTGTAAATTTATTTTTTAAAATATCATCATCTACTTTTTTAATAGAAAACACTTTTGTAAAAAAACTTACGAAAAAAACATATAATATATGCGTGTGTTGTTCTTAATCTGATTAATTATTTGTGTGGTATATATAAAGCAGTGTTCTTTAACACCAAAATTTCTTTTACTCCCATTTTTACATTATTTGTTTGATATATTTTTCTTTATTGTTTTAGAAATATAGATTAAGATCACTTTTATTTTTATTTTGATATAAACAAGTTGTGACGACAATAATGGTGTCAGATTTTTATTTTTTAAATATTTTAACATAAATTTTTTTAACAATATTTTAGCAGAATATATGTGTTATTTTTTATTAATTTATTATTTATTTGTTAGTATTTTAACATATTTTAAATTTAATAAAAAATGAAAATATTGTAAAAGAAAATTGTACATTAATTTATTATTTTCTTTATATATAACTTTTGCGAAAACTTTAATGATGCTTTTGTCGTAGAATTTGGTCGGCTGGTACATATTTCAAAACCAATAATAAAAGAGGATGCTTTTGCACCGTCCTCTTTTACTTTTTTTTTATAAAGAGACTAGATATAAAGCTGCCCCTAAATTCACAAATATATGTTTCAACTTTTCCATCCTCGTCCATAATAGATAAATCTCTCTTTTTTTTCGCAGTAAAAACATCTTACTGGAATCATATCGGAACAATGAACGTAAATTTGCGATAAATTTAAAAGATTATCTCACAGTTCAAATTAATAAGAAAATTTAAATTTTTAAAAAACCGAATAAATATGAATAATTATAAAATAAATACTTTAAAAATACTGATTATATTTATACAATCAACATAAATAATAAATTTATATTTATATTGAAATGATATTTTATATATTTAATAATAATATAATAAAATAATAATAAAACTGTGAAAAATTAATTATGATGTGTGAATATTATTTTAATAAACGTGGAAATTATTCCACGATAAAAAAGCTTAATAAATATCTCTGTAATATTTCTATTACGCTGAATAGCACGAAAATAAAATCCCAAAACTTATTTTCTCGTGTACAAATACATTTTCTTCTTTGTTATATTAAATCAAATCACTATTTCATTTCCTTTGTCTTTTTCAACTGGAACATGTGTGCTTCGCAACATGCCTTCCTAGGACGGTGGATTTTTGTGCCGTGGGATTATTCTTATTAATTATATAATATTATTATTTTGACTCAAAGAGTACCGTTTTACTTTAACTTAAAAATCAGTTTAATTCAATTATTTGACAGAAAACGATAAATAAAATGGTAAAAAAATAAATAACTGACGAAAAGAAATAAAGTAAGCTTAAGCATATTCGCAGAGTTCATCATGGTTTGTAGATACATTCATGAACCTTATGACTTGGTACAGATAACACAGATTTTTCCACGAACTTTTTACCGGAAATTTTTATTTAGTTTCAATTTCCCAGTGGTCTCTGTGCAGAATCAACCACTCTCATAATACCACCAAATTTCCCTCTAGAGACATGGCCATGGCTTCACCCTCTTCAATCTTCTCTGCTTACGCTTCCATGACAGCTTCCATCATGCTTCTGCGTTCAATAACCAACGACCTCATTCCTCAACCAATTCGTGGATACCTTATCAACACCTTCCGCTACTTCTTCAAGCCTCGCTCCGACAGTCTCACTCTCATTATCCAAGAGTACTCCGGCGGCATAGCGCGCAACCATCTCTACGATGCTGCGGAGGTTTACTTGTCCACAAAAATCACCCCCCAAAACGAGAGACTAAGCGTCAGCAAGACTCCAAAGGAGAAAAAGCTCTCCATAAGACTTGAAAAGGGTGAAGAGCTGGTTGATTTGTTTCATGGGGTTAAACTCAACTGGAATCTAATCTGCTCAGAGTTCGAGACGGGCAATGGTTCCTATGACCACTCCAGAAACAGCTCCACCAGAACAGAAAATAAGTACTTTGAGCTAACCTTTGAGAAGAAGCACAAGGAGATGGTGGTGGAAACTTACTTGCCTTTCGTTCTTGAGAAAGAGAAGGAGATGAAGGACGAGGAGAGGGTGTTGAAGATGCATACTCTCAACACTTTCTATAGTCACGGAGGGTTCATGTGGGATTCCATTAACTTGGACCACCCTTCAACGTTTGAGACCGTGGCTATGGAAGCAGAGATGAAGAACCTCATAATGGAGGATTTGAATAGGTTTTTGAGGAGGAGGGAGTTTTATAGGAAGGCTGGGAGGGCGTGGAAACGAGGGTACCTGTTGTATGGCCCCCCGGGAACCGGCAAATCGAGCTTGATCGCAGCCATGGCGAATTACTTGAAGTTCGATATCTATGATCTCCAACTTGACAACTTAGTCACCGATTCTGACCTCAGAAAGTTGTTGCTGGCAACTGCAAATAGGTCTATTCTGGTGATTGAAGACATTGATTGTAGTGTTGATCTGCCGGGGCGAAGACATGGAGAAGGACGCAAGCAACCTAATGTGCAGGTCGGTCATCTTCTCAAGTATTTTTCTCAATTCTTTCACTCAACAACTACATATTGAATGGCTAATGTCTTGTGCGAATAGTGAAGAGCCTCATTCTTTCACTGTTTATATCCATTATCTTAACACTATTTGGTAGATTTTAATGAATGCAATAATTTCTGAAACGATGTGATGGATGATGCAGTTGAGTTTGTGCGGATTACTGAACTTCATAGATGGGTTATGGTCGAGTTGTGGAGACGAGAGAATCATCATACTGACCACCAACCACAAGGAGAGGCTTGACCCGGCACTGTTGAGGCCTGGAAGAATGGACATGCACATTCACATGTCTTATTGCTCCTACCACGGGTTCAAGGTTTTGGCCTCAAACTACTTGGATGTTTCTTGGGATCATCACCTGTTTGGGGAGATTGAAGGCCTGATAGAGGGCACGCACATAACCCCAGCACAAGTGGCAGAGGAATTGATGAAGAGCGAAGATGCCGAGGTTGCACTAGAAGGATTCCTGAAGGTGCTTAAGCGAAAGAAGATGGAAGGTGATGTGTCTGAGAATGATGGTTCAGATAAAACAGAACTTAACCAATCTAAAAGGTCCAAAGCTGGTTCCACGCAGAAAAGAGCAGTTTGTATCAGCAAGAGAAAAACTAGTACGGGTACTAAGAGAGGGAGAAGAGCACGTACTTTGCAATAAACTTAGAACCATTTTTTTTATTTGAAAGGTCTAATAATGTTGTGTCTACCATATAATGTAGGTGATGATGTTTTGTTAGTTTTCACTTTATGCGATCTTTGATGTTCTTGTTGCCAATGTGACAGACTATGTGATTTAGAGGAAATGTAGCATAACTTTAGTAACAATATTGGCAGTTGAGCAGGATGAAAGAACCTCCCACTTTCACCATATTGCTTGGTGCTTCGAAATATAAACAAGTGCAGCTTCGTAGAGAAATGATTGAGAAAATAACTTATAACAATGTTTTTAATTAGATTTAAGAATGATGAAGATCAAGAACATTTTCATCTGCAAAAATGATTCTCCAACTGTGTGGAGAAGTGTAGATAATTCCTATGAAAAAACTCAATGCACTTTATTACATGAGTGATTGTGATAATTCCATCTTTATTCTAGATTTTTCACTAAATATGTTTTAACCAAAAGAATTAATATATTTTTAGAACAACAAGACTGAAAAGTGAAAATAATAAAAAAAAATCAAACCATTAGTTTGCACTGTAGGAAAAAATATAAATAAAATTAAGACAATTATTAAATTAACTTAGTTTACACTCTAATCATAACCAAAATTATACCATATTATTATTTTAACCAATTTTAAGTTTAATGCTTATTTGAAAGAATTTATGTTTCTTAATTCTATTATCAATTATCAATACATAAGAATAAAAGTTTTAGTGATTATCAATCCTCTTTATCTTATTTGTAAGCACAAAACTTATTGGTTAACTTTTTTTTAATTCGTAACTAAATTTTTTCCATACAATTACATTAAATAGCAATAAAAGTAAATGAGGAATTTAAAAATAAAAGTTTTTCCAAATTTCGAAGTTTATTAACATAAAATTTAGAAAAAAAATCTTAGAGAGAAATTGAGTCTTCTAATGAGTTTTGAATGGAAGTGCTTAAGTTGTATAAGAAAAGTAACTTAAACCCTCATAAAAACTTATTCTTTATCTTTTTAAGTCCAACCTTAGTTACAAAGAAAGTCATATAGAGTCTAAGTACAAACAATTGTTTTTTAATTTTTTTATATTCATGAGAAATTTGAGCTTCTTACGTTCAATGTCTTCAAAACTAATAAAAAATATAATCAAGATAATATACGAAAGAAAATATAAACCATATTTAAATTTAAAGAGTAATTTATTCAAAACTAAATTTAAATCAGCACAATTAAAGTTAAAAATAATAAAAATGTTATATAATTACATCTAATATAATCTTAAAAAGTTATGAATATAGATGCCAATTATCACTTATAAAAAATACAATTGAAATAAATTGATTTTTATACAAATTAATTACAAACTCTTTAAAAATACTCAAATATGTCCTATTTCAAACAACGAGATACCTTTATTTACTCATGCTTGATGCTGGTCTAAACTTACTTTCAATTTTACTTCTTTTTATAAGATAATGGTAATTTCTTTCTACTCATAATAAATTGTACCCACTAACGATGTATTCGAGTATTTCAAAATATACAACCTTTTTCATGTTTTAATCCTTTTCTTCTATACTTATGAATTGGCTTTTATATATATTCTATAAAAAAGACGCAACTGGATTGTACATTATTAAAATATAAAGAACTTTTTGTATGACATTTTTTCTTTATCTAGGTTCTTACTTTAATAATTAAATTTGCATGTTTTGAGTAACATAAGAGCACCAACTTGTGTTTCCTAATCATGATTGCATAAATAATTCATATTTTCGTATTCCACGTAGACAATTCGAAATCTTACTCTCTTTTTTTTTGTACACATATCAAATATCCCCAATTTGAGTTAAATAACTATACTAGTAATATTTATTGATTAAAGATTACAAAAATTATGAAACGATAATAACTAAGTAAAAGGCTAGATCACCCTCTATAATTTCTAATTAATTTAACCAAGAAAGAAATTATGTAACTTTTTATTAGTAACATTTTTCATCATCTTTTCAACAAGGATTTGAAGTTTTGGGCCGGGCTGAACCTAGCCCAGCCCACGTCCGTTCCCCGTCTTCATCCTTAGTGGATTACGCAGGTAGCAGGTACAGCTTCCATCAACGAAAGGAACGAAACAAACACATCGCAGAAAACCTTCAAGTTCTGCTTCCTTCAATTTTTGAACAAGTTTCTCGGTTCTCGACTTTTTCTACCTTACTCATCGAAAAGACCCTTGCGTCTTCCCACCAATCTTAAATGTGGGAACAAACTCTAATTTGCGTCTCAATAATTATTATTATCATCATTATTATTATTACCATGAATTTCTGATTTTCATTTTTGTAGATAACAAAGATGGATCCGAACGCGGTGAAGTCCACTCTGTCCAATTTGGCTTTTGGAAACGTAATGGCAGCAGCTGCCCGTGATTATCAGAAGGTAATTCAATAATTTTCACTTCACAATGTTATTACCTTCACGATTCGCATAAAAGGAAACAGAACTTCTCTGTGATATGTGCGTAATATCGGAGAAGCTAATTTTATGCATGCCACACAATTCATGTGGTTGTTCGTGACAACCTAGGTTATAACGCAATTCATTCTTCCTTTTTCGATGCTCATTTTCATCATTTGATGGTCATATGCTTACAAAGATTAATGGAACTAATATCCTACATTGCATCATGTTTTGTATATTTTAAATGGAGAATGTTATCATATTATAATTTTTTTTTCACTTCTTGAACCTGGCCAGTCATTTTCAAGTGTTTTCTTCAGTCGCAAATAAAATTGAACTACTAATGCTGGTAATTTGGAATAATGCTGTGTTTAAGAAACTTGCAATGGTAAATAGTTTAATACTCTGCTTTTTGGGACAGTTTTTGAAGTCTACGTTAGGAACTTGAGTATTTTGAGGTGACTAAGTCTCACATCGAGTAGCTTGGGATGCTTGGTGGGCTATTTAGTTTTTGGTTCTTCCCTCTTCAGCTAGCTTTTGAGGGTGGACTCCCCAAATGCATGGATACTTTTCGCACTAATTTCTTGAAAGTATTTTGTTGTATATAATTGAAGTCGTGCTTTTGGATAGTCTTATCCATAAAATCTTATAAGAGAATAAAGTAAGATTATAAAATGTGTTGAGCTTTTCCATAAGCTTCTATCAACTTATGAACCTTAGCTTTTGGAGAGGTTCAAGCTAAACGTAAATAACTTCTATAAAAGTTAAGTTTAGCTTATGTGAAAAGCTCAATTCATTTTATTCACTTGTTTTCTTCTCCTGTAAGTGCTTATAAAAAGTTTATTTGTAAAGAGGCTTACTGTTGCTCATATATGTTAACATTTTTGCAAAATTTCTTCTGATGATTGTTGTTGTGTATAAATCTTGTGTCAGCAGCTACATACTGATGTAACGTTACACATGCTATGATCACTGCAGGAATTGCTTGCTCAACAGAAGGCCGGGGCATCAAGTTCAGTAAATGAGGAGGTTGACCTTGATGAGTTGATGGATGTATGTTTTGCAAACCTTTCAACCTCGTTTTATATGTGTGCTTTGAAAACCTTTCAATCTCATCATATACGTTCAGTAACGGGTCTACCCTATGCCGATTTCAGGATCCTGAGTTGGAAAAGTTGCATGCAGAAAGGATTGCAGCTCTTAAGGTGGCAATCTACTTAAGTACCGAGATGCAAATGATGTTCAAATTTTTGTTTTTACTTGTTCTGTTTACAAGTTTCTTTGCTATTCACAACTTAATTTGTCTTCAATAGAAAGAAGTAGAGAAGCGAGAGGAATGGAAGAAGAAAGGTCATGGAGAATACAGGGAAGTAACAGAGGGTGATTTCTTAGGCGAAGTCACTGGAAGTGAAAAGGTGATTTGTCACTTCTACCATAAGGAGTTCTATAGATGCAAGTATGTTATTGACTTAATATTATTATTCCTTGTGGCTCTACATCTTTCGGTCTCAATTTCTGACATACAAGGATACATGTGTCTGTTATATTTCCAGGATAATTGATAAGCATTTAAAGTCCCTTGCGCCAAAGCATATTGATACAAAATTCATCAAGCTTGATGCAGAGGTCAGCACGAACCATTCTATGGATGTAACTGTATCTTTTGACATGTTTTATTAATCCAATTGTTTGACTTGGTAAAGAAATTGAATGGAGTTCACTATTGAAAATGAAATGCAGAATGCGCCTTTCTTTGTTACAAAACTGGCTGTCAAGACTTTGCCTTGTGTCATACTGTTCAGGTGAGGCCTAAATCTGTGGCTTTTGGATCTTGGTCAATTGAGTGATTCACTATTAATGAGTGTGTTATTGTTTCCGTTAGGTCTAAAAGAAAGATGAGAATGGAGTTTAAAATCCTAAAACAATCTTTATCTTCAATATCACCCCCTTCCCTTCTAAAAAAGATCAACACAGAAGCTAATAGGTGTAATGTGGCAAAGTAATCCCAGATGAAATAAAATTCTGTTGTCAAGGAACTATTCGGACGTGCTGTACGCCCAAAGCTCTAACCCCATAGTGAATCTACTTCTGTCAAGATCTGCAAAAAGCAATAAAGACTTCTAGACAAGAAAGTTGGATTTTAGAACATTGACTTCCTCCACATTAGATTCTGAGTAGAGGATACTAGGTTACAAATTTCCTGCATTCAACAGGGTATAGATTCCAATCATTATAAGAGAAAAAAACATTTTAGTCTTTGTATTTCATCCATGTTCAAGCTTTTAATTGTGCCAAAGTAAAAATTTCCTCTAGATCCACTTTTCCTTGTCTAAATACAATCCTATTCGTATGATTCCATATGTTCCAAATGATAGAAATCCATAAGCACTTCCATAATTTATTTCCTTTGTTGCTCAAACCCAATAAATAGAATTGTTGGAAATGCATATCTAACTGATTATACTGCATTGAACATATACCCGCCCATTTATTACACAAATTTCACACTCTGTTTACAATATTATATGTTAAGAATAACTGGGTTGTGTTTTCCTCCATCAATCCACATAAAGGACATGATGTTTGCGACAATTGTGATCCTCTCCTCCTCAAATTTTCCTTTGTTGCTATTTCCTTCAGCATTGCCCTCCAAGTGAAATGTTGTGGTGTTGGAGCTGCTTTATACTCCAAAATAAGTTAAACATATCAGAATTTTTCCCGAGAAATGGAGTTTTCAGTTTTCAGTATGATGTGAATTTTTGTTCCTCATCCTTCCATACCCAAAGGTATTCTCATTCTCTCTATATTTGTGTTTGATTTAACAATTGTCTAAACTCCTTAAATTGAGGCAATTCCCACTTGAACCAATCTCTTCTCCATTCCATTTTCCATTCCCAGTCGTTGGTAGTCCATTCACCATACTCCCGGATTGTTTTATTCCTAGTAATTGAGTTTCCATATACTCTAGGAATCATTGTTGCAGTAACCCTAGATTTTGTTATACCGCATGAAGCAATTATTTTAGATTGAAAGGCTCTCTACAATTACTGCAGCGTTAAGGGTTGCATTGTGCTGCCATGCAATGCATAACTCTCATTCATAAAATAGAGGCAATTATAGCTGGGAAAACAGGGATACATTGCAATATCTGTAGCTGGTGTTTTGTAACAAAGGTAGTAAAAGTAAATGTGATTTTGTTAAGTGTAATTGTTATATCTTTGTTAGGAACAAATTTGTAAAAGGGTTGAGACACCCCTAGTCTTTCGTGTATATATGGATATTCTTTGCTGATAAAAAAACAGGAACTATTCTGACAGAGTATATATTACAAATGAGGATAATATTGATTTGTTATATCAGTATAATGGCTAAGGGCTGGCTGTTTCTTTCTTCAGACAAGGAGTTGCAGTAGATAGATTGGTAGGATTTCAAGATCTGGGAGGGAAAGATGATTTTACTACAAGAACACTGGAGGCTCTGCTGATAAAGAAAGGTAGTGCTTTTACTTAACCTTTTCGTTTCTTAGGGACTGGAAAGTTTCTTAACTGTCATTTGACAGGTATAATTGCCGAGAAAAAAGATGAGGATGATGAAGATGATGAATATCTTGACAGTACACGCAGAGTAGTTAAATCCTCCACAATTACTGGTTCTGATTCTGAATAAAGTTAATCAGCCAGTGGCTTCATAAACGAAGAATCTGCAGTTTATCCTCTACATATCTTTTGGATTTCAGTCTTGTATCCTTGTTACACTTTTGGTCTTTTGCCTTTGGGAAGTGGTTTGCATCCATAGAAATCACGAGGAAGCTGTACCTTGCGACCTCTATTGTATGAACTTGCCCCTCTAGGAATCGCATAACGTGTCTCCCATCCAAGGGTGTCAAAAAGTTGAACATCATTTGTAACAGAAGAAATTGGTATAGATTTTCTAAAATGGATTTAATTGTTCATGTGAGTGCAGTACAAAGATACTAGAAATAGGCCAGTGCTTGAATTGTTTACGGGAAACTTAGACATTTTTTTTTTCTGTATCCTGTGAAAGTCTTGGCACACTCAGTTAGGGGGGCTTGAAACTTCATTACTATTACTGTTGTACCAAAAACAAAAATGAGTGCATTATGAATATCATTAAATAATTTATTGTTACATCAAAATATATTATTACAAAATAATATCCATATATAAAAGACAAAAAGGCTACTTTAGGCCGCATTTGAAAGAAAAAGTATAGGCTTACTTATTTTGATGGTTCTCACTTGGTGGAAGTGTCAAATTGGTTTTTGTTTTTAATTGTGTTAATTTCGCCTCTAAATTTATTAATGTGCATTAGTCAATTTGTTTTATATTGTTTAACGTTGACTGTTTAGACATGGTTTCGTGATAATTTATGTAAATGTGGCACATAAAGATTGTGTTATGCGAAAATTTGGGTTCATACGAAAATTAAAAGTCAAATTTGGTTTCATACCAAGCAAACCCAACAAGCACACCTCCTAAACATCCTGAAGGAGCTTAACAATCTTCAACAAACCCAACAATATCATCTGAAGGAAGTCAGATTACTACATGCCAACTTCAATAGACCCAACAAATTTAGCCAACTATAAAATCCATCATTAAAGAGAAATTATCATATAGGAGGGGCCCGGTTTGGAAGCCATAAAACTTTATTTGTGTACATTTTGCAGCTGCCATATGTACTTGGAACTTCACTGTGCATTTTGGCCTATTTTGGAAGACATATATTTGTAACTTCAATATGTATTATGCACCTTATTTTGCTTAGGATATGTACATATATTGCTTAGCAGCTTGTGTCTTTTGAAGAACAATGCTTTTTATGAATCTATTTGGAATTAATATCATGTGTATTTGCAATAGAATTTAACTTTTATGCTTATTTATACATTGCTCAAACTTCTCATTCATTTAATAAGAACACATTACAAAAAAATACAACCAAGTACATCACACTTATTACAATCCACAAAGTACATAGCTTGCTAATGACAAGAAATGTCACTTTTACAATATTTCATGAAATTTTAAACAACATACCAACAACAATGATTATGTTAATTAAACTCACAAAACATATCATCCCTGTTAACAACTTAACCCATTTTTTAGAAACCATAAAATGTTTTTCTAGATTATAGATTTTTCTCCTTTGTTTACCAATAACATCCTTGTTATCTTCATTTCAGCATTTGAAATTATTACACCCTTTAAAATCATCATTTCCATTCCATTGTTCAAAAAATCCAACAAAAACAAATATTTTATTAACATGAAACACTCATTAACTATAAATATATATGCGTTGAATGAAAATTAAAAACATAAATCAAACCTTATAGTTAGGGCCATCCCAAAATTCTTTTCCACCATTCTTAACTTTTAGCCACTCTAAACACTATAACCTCCACACAATGGTAAACTGGTGTTCCACTTAAGCCCCTAGACCAACCACCAAGAGAGAAGACATCGTGGTTTTATGTCCTCCATGAGCAAGATGAACAACCTTAATTGCAAGACATTGTAACCTTCCTCAACCATCACCCGCTTAGGATCACACTTCATCAACCGAACTCTGAAGGAGAATAAGAAAATAGAGACCCCAAACCACTCATTAGGAAAACATCAACCTTCTCCATTAAAAGTAAAAACTTCACATGTAAACAACCTCATTTCCATTGTATAATTAAATATTTTTTGACACATATATGTTGTCCTTTACCACATCACCACACTCTTAGCATCTTTTCTAGAAAGTTAACTGGAAGGACTTGATTTATGCACATTAATGAATTTGAGAACAAAATTGACACAAAATTGAAAGTGGAGACTAAGGTGACACACTCCTACCAAAGTGGAGACCCTCAAAGTAATTAAGAAAAAAAATATGGAGATTTATTCATTTGTTAATAGTTTCAATCAAGGTTAAATAAACTTATAAATCAATAGGTAAAATAGCTATAAAACTGTATTTTTTTTTCTAAAAAATTGTGTGTATATTTACTCGGTACTTAGGCAGCTAACTTCTAATTTTGTTGGATTGATGTTAATACTACATAATATTTTTTATCCTCAAAATCAGGAAATAGAATGATTCACACCTAATTATTTTAGATTGTTATTTGATACATTTTCCAAAACTATATTATATAGAACTAGAAATAACAATGAGTAAGGTCAAGTACAAATAGTATATACCCGTTATTTGACTTGTATTAAAAAATTTGTCTCATTACTTGTTTTATTACTGGTTGGATACTGTTTGAAGAATATTTCCATTTTTTTTTAAATGTGTGGATATCCATAAATACCCATAAATATTTAAAAAAAAATATTTTAAAAGGTTTTAAAATGAAATCCAAATAAAATTATAACAAAAAAAATATAAATTCAAAGGAAAACCAAATAAAAATTATGTACTTAAAACATACATTCAATTAGAAATAATTTAAAAAATAATTTTTATAATATTATAATCTAATATTTATGTTTTTGTCATCAATATTTTCAATTTGACCACTTAATTCTTAAAATAAATAACACACAAACACAAAGTAATGAACAAGTAACATAAAAATACTATTAATAAAATTAGAATGAAATATTAAAAGAAAAACTACTGATATCATCAATTATTTCTTCAAATATTATATTAAGTTTCATCTTCTTACAATTTGATGGTTCCTTTTTCTTAAAAGAAAAACTATTAATATCATCAATTATTTCTTCAAATATTATATTAAGTTTCATCTTCTTATAATTTGATGATTCCTTTTTCTTTACAATGATGTTTTGCAAAAATATTTTCTCATAACATCTTTTCTTCCAACAACACTTTAACCTCTATTTATATTTGAATTTTGACTTGAAGAAAATTGTGAAAAAATTTAATTGTGAAAAAAATCTTATAATATAATTTAGATAAATGTTTCCTTTCAATAAAAATCAGTTTTATAAATAAAATTTAAATGAATTAATTAATTATCAACACAAAAGTTAAAAGAGAAATAAAATATCAATTATTAATGATGAAAGAAAAATCTTACACTGTAACAGAAACAAAATTAAAGATAAATATTTTCCTATAACTAAAATTACTTTCATTAATAAAATTTAAATGAATTAATTTTTTAATTAGCATAAAAATTAAAAAAGGTAATTTAATATTAATAATCGACGGTAAAGAAAATATTATACTATAAAAGATGTTTGGGATAAATTTTTTTTCTAGAATAAATATTTTTTATCAATAAAAACTAAAAGAATAATGAAACATCAATAATTAATGTTGAAAAAAATATTATAACAAAAAATTTATAATAAATATTTTTCTATAATAAATATTTTTATCAATAAAAACTAAGAGAATAATAAAACATCAACAATTAATGTTGAAAAAATATTATACTTTAAAAGAAAAAAAATTTAAAATAAATATTTTTCTATAATTAAAATTATTTTTATCAATGAAGTGGAATGAATAAATTAATTAATATAAAAATTAAAAGAGCAATAAAATATCTATAATTAATATAAATAAATATTATGCTATAATGACAAATATTAACATTATTTTTATTAATAAACATTTTAAATTATTGATAGTTTCTCTAACATTCCAGATTATATATAAATATATAATATAGCTGTCCACATTTTTAATATAAGAAAACAGTTAGAATAAGACTGTAAATAAAGTATTAAGGTTACCGTCATCCCAAAACAGAAGTCATAATTTAAAACTTAAACTCATTACAATATTTCAAAATGATAGGGAACAACTAAGAGTCCTAACTAGACTAAGCTGCAGCATCATCTCCCTCCAAAGCTTGCTCCAAAGGCACTTCACCTACCTCTGCTCACACCTAAATGAATGATCATTGCAAAAATGACACACCACACACAAGCAGACACAAAACAAGCAGAAGGGTGAGCTAGATATACAAAAATCATGTTATAACAGTCACACACAACCTGCAATTTAATTCACATATACATAGTCACTTAATACAGCTTGTTACACTTTTTAACTTGACTCGTCCGGACTTAGAATGATTGACAAGCTATGGCGGGTTATGCACTCGTGGTGGCCTCTACTGCTTTGCAAAGTCATTGCCAATGGGTTTCACCCTACCACACTCACGAGGTTAGTCCGTTATCACTCACCTTGGGCCATACTGGAAGCACCCAAGACTAGGACCTCTTGCTACTACTCACGACATGGTTCAATCCTTTCTACTTGAGAATGATTGACCATTGTAGTTTCAGGATAACCCCCAAGACTGAGCTCCTGCATTCATTCTAAACATACTAAGGGCACCACCATGGATCCCCTCCTTGAGGATCATGGAATTACGTCCAATAACATAGGGCACCACCATGTAACCCCCTTTGAGATCCATGGAATTACGTCCATCAACCATACTGTCACTTTGAAACTTAACTCAAGACATGAACAACCAAATACCATAATACTATCACATTGAATCCAAACATATAACCTCACTGATCATACACTATCATAGATACTTCTACACCATTCTAATAATCAAAACATAATTCAAGGTTATCAGAAAACAAGAATAAAAAGAATAAAAACAGGTTCTGGGCAAGCTGCTCAACGCACCAAACTCGCTGTGCGAATAACGAAAACAATGGATTTTACTCACTCACATTCGCTCAGCATACTAAGCCTGTGCGCTCAGCTAAAGTCCATTTGCTCAGCGCACTAAGTATGTGCGCTTAGCTAAACTGAAAATTCTGCTACACATTATGAGACCCTAAACCCTCGCATAGCGCACCAAATTCGCTATTCGAATTAAACTAGCATTTTCCCAGGCAACCACCTTTCGCACAGCGCCCAGATTCGCTATGCGAATCACCAAACAAAGAGCAACACCCTCCAGTCATTCACATAACGCACCAGCTCGCATAGCGAATGAATCAAACAGAGAGCACCCTCTGCAAGGACTCGCTATGCGAGACAATTCGCATAGCGACTTTGCATCATCTGCAGAACGCAAAATCTGCTAATTATGCACTCACACAAACCCTTACCATTTCTAGGCCTTTTCTCAACTTTCTAACACCTCTAATTCATGTCTTACACCTAATTAAACTTGTCTAGATGATTATAAACGTTCCTACTACAATTCTAAAGTGATTTAGACTCAATTTCTACTCTAGAACACCAAAATCAACAACTTAGTGACCCAAATTCAATTTTACCACTTGTAACTCGTTTTAGACCAGTTTGATGTTCCTAACAAGTCAAAATTAACCTATCTGAGCTACCCTAACAGCCCAATTGCACTCAAGACCTCCAATGCTCAAAATCACTACCTCACTTCCTCTCAAAGTGGCCTAAAACTCTAATAGTTCACTCAACACAGTGCATACTCCCTCACCTTCCATATGAACCCTCATTTAACAAAACCCATACCTCAAACATATCAGATTTCAAATATCACTTCAGCCCAACCAAATCCACAGTCACAATTTCCAGCATGTAGTTCAATTCATACAGAAAATCTCTTTAAAACATAAGTTCAACCCAAACAGCATGTTCACACAAAGTTCAGCACATCTACACATTTCATAAAAAAATAAATTTTAAGAAAGACCTAACTCCCCTTACTTTGGAGTTGAACAGTCAGCTCACCATACCGCTTCCACAATACCCTACTCGTCGAAGAACCTAAACAGTGCCCTACAACCACCGAAACGGTGATGGAAACAACTCTTAGAGCTAGGATTGAGTGGAAAATGATAAAGAGGAAAGCACAAGACACATGCAACCAACAAAGATTTCATGTGCTAGGTTTTAGAACGGAGAAGAAACTGCATGTAAGGACTTACCAGCCTAGGACCCGAAATGAATCGGTCTGTTGTGAAGCCCTCTACGTTGCGGACGTTTAGGCATCACCTGATCGGAAATCCACTGGCTCAGTGAAGAGAAAGAGAGAAGGCAGAGGTGTGGTAGAGAGAAGGCATATAAAATCTGAAAATTGAGTTTTTAGAGAGAGATAAAATGTTCAAACTAATAGACCAGGATGTTTGAAAAATCTATTTAAAGTGTGGTTTCATTAACTTAATGCACATTTTTTGCTCTTTTAACTTTATTTTTCAGATCCTCATAGTTTCTATTGATAAATTTTTTCACTCGTAAATTAAATATATATTATTGAGAGATTTTTTGATGGATTTTTTCGGTAAATAAAATGCATATTACGAAAGGATTTATGGATAAATTTTTTGTCGATAATGAATTTTATAATGAATTTTTAAGTAAATTCCGTTAATAAAATTCACCCCTTATTGAAATTTTGAAATTCATCAATAATTCAAATATATTGTTGAATTTTGTTTTCATGATAAAATTTTGTGGATAATTTTAAACAAATTTGTAATAATTATATTCTTTTATATATATATATATATATATATATATATATATATATATATATATATATATATATATATATATATATATATATATATATCAAAAAACAAATAATTCAAAAAGCCAATTTTATACATCCATTTAACTCAATACATATAATCATCATATCTCAAAACTTATCTTTCCAACATAAAATTCAAATTTACGAGGTTTGCATGTGATTAAATTAATTTACTTAAAAATTTTAAAATGAGAAATAACGAAGAAAATGATTAGTGATATCTCTCTATGAAAAAGAAATTAAATTTGTTAAACATTATACTTAAAATTATAGGAGACATTTAGTGTATAATTTTTTTTCCATATCTGTTTACAATTACTATTATTATTATTATTATTATTATTAGGAATTACTAAAATTGATTTAATATATTATAATTTAAAAAAATATATTTATATAAGTTTCGTAGGAATTAAAGTGTATCATAATTTTTTATCCAATTTTTTAATTATTTTCACGTGAAATGATTTAACAAGAGTAATATTCTATTTTACTACAAGAAAAATCATTAACGTGGAAACAAAAAGATTTTCACCATGTCATTGAAACAATTTTGTTAGAAACTTTAAAAACATTTTCAGAAATCAAATATAAAAAAACTCTAATGAAACTAAACAAACCTTCTTTTACCAAACGTCCTCCTAATTAATCAAAACCAAAATATTTAAAATATTTTTCTTTAAAACATAATATTTAATACTAATAGAGCTTTCATGGTGATTTTTTTTTTATAAAATAAACTTTATCAAATATTTTAGTCCGGAGATTTTATTTTTCGTCCCTCTTTTAAACTTTGGTACACTTTGATCTTTCTCTTTAAGAAAACTATAAATTTTTCATCCTCCAAAACCAACAACATTAAAATTATGCTGAGTTGGCTAAAAGTGGTATGTCACGGTTATTTTTTGTGTGTGACACTTCCCAGCTTTTCTTTCTCCCTCTCCCCTTTCGTCTCCTTGTATCTTCACGTCGAGCTTCGAATTCCGGGTATCTCATCCCACACAGCTTCTTGTTTATTCAGTGCTCCTAATTCTGAATTAGGAAATAGGACAGAGGAAGAGGGTCAAGTGGAGGCTGAAGATGGATTTAGGGTTTGTGAAACTGAAACCTCAGTAGGTGCCAGGCATTCTTCTTAGAAGATCTGTTTCTCTGGATTCCTTTTCTGTTGCAAATATCAATCGTGCTCTTCAAACATTGGGATCTAATGCTAACTCAAAAATAGTACTGGGATGCGTGGATGATAAATTGTTTTGATTGATTTAAAAAAGAAAAACGAAAAAAAGTAAAAAGTTCAGTAAGACCCCATATTTCGTTAAAAAATGTTCAATCCAGTCATTTCCGCTCACGCCGTTAAAAACTTAACGGTGCAAATGCCACGTCATCATCACCATCTCCAAACAAATCCTAATTTCTCTTCAAGAAACCCTAGCCGCCGCACCATCCAGTGTCGTCACCGCCATCCTCGCCGACAACCGTCCTCTACAACACATCACGCGCCACCACAAAAGCGTCTTCTCCCTTCTGTTGCACCTCCATCACCTTCGCATCTCACCTTCGTTCTCGCGCCACCACCCAATGCGATCCCTTGCTATGCCGCGACCACTAATCTTCACCATTTTCACCCTTGCACCAGCCAAATTGTCATCGCGCCAGCAGCACTGCCGTCCAATCTCCACCACATAATTGTCCACCACTAACCATCAGCCAAATTGTCATCTGCTGGTGATCGCGAATCGCCACTCTTCTCCATCACTAATCGCGTCGCTGCTTGCCTCCACTTGCAACCACAATCAGACCTGCAAGCAAACCGTGGAGACCTAAGGTTTCTCGCGTTCTTGTCGCATAGTTTTGGTGGTGGCGTGTGATGCATTGGAGAGGATGGGTGCCGGCAAGGATGGCGGTGACAACGCTGAATGGTGCGGCGGCTAGGGTTTCTTGGAGAGAAATTAGGGTTTGTGTGGAGATGATGATGATGACGTTGCAAAGATTTTTTTTAAAATTAAACGATCATTTAAGTCCACCTATTAACGTGTGCCACGTGCTTATGAGATGTCACGGTGACATTTTCACCGTTATGTTTTTAACGACGTGAGCGGAAAGGACCAGATTGAACATTTTTAACGAAATATGGGGTCTTACTGAACTTTTTTAAAAGGTAGGATTACTTTGAACCAAATCCCTAAAAGTAGGGACCAAATGATGTATTAAACCTAAAAGCAAGATACCAAGACAGTGAAACTCAAATGTAGGAGAAAAAATTATAGGTAGTAGAAATAAACTAAACTTCCTAGATTGTTGTTCCCGCAAGTGAGGGCATGATGAAACGCACCGCAGACGGCGCGTGGGCGCACATGGTGTGTGTGTGTTATTCGTGCTAGAAGTGTTTTTTCAGGACCCGGAAGGGAGGGAGGGGATCAACTGCTCCATGGTTCCGAGGAAGAGGTGGTTGCAAAGGTGCTACCTTTGCGAGTGTTGTGACGGTTGCGGTCTCGTGTGTTAACGCTGGACCAGTAGTATGCTTTAGAACAGTGCAGCAGAATGTAGAAAATGAAAACGTGATGCAAGAGAATAGAGAAAACGATTATCTTATCATTAACAGGAAAACTGATATATGTATATCAGACACAGAAGTCGGAAACTATCTTTTGACAGTTAAAACCGTTAGGTAGTTTAGATTTACATTTTAACACTCCCCTTTAAAGCTAAACTACTCAAAGATCTAACGCCAAGATAGTCCCTCAGCCTTTCAAATCTGTTTTGCCGTAATGCCTTAGTGAAGATGTCTGATGTTTGCTCATCTGTAGTGTAGTACACCAGTTCTAACCTTTCCTTACTGACTTGATCTCTGAGATAATGAAACTTAGTCTCTATATGCTTGCTTCTGCCATGAGAGACTGGGTTCTTGGACAAGATGATAGCTGATTTGTTATCCACCATCAAGTGTGTTGGTTTACAGTTCTCAATCCTCAACTCTCGTAGAATAGCTTCTAGCCATGCACATTGGCAAGCAGTTTCTGCTGCAGATATGTACTCTGCTTCGCAAGACGAGAGTGCAACAACATTTTGTTTCTTTGAGCACCAAGATATTGAAGCTCCCATCAATTTGATCAGGTATTCAAAGGTGCTCTTCCTATCCACTTGATCACCACTTCAATCTACATCACACCATGCCTTCAAGATATCACATGTACTATCAACCTTCCTGGGAAAATTAAGACCATAATCTGTTGTTCCCTTCCAGTAGCGCATAATGTGCTTGGCTGCTGCAAGATGAGACTGTCTTGGATCATGCATGAACCTACTAACAAGCTCGACTCCGAAGCTGATGTTCGGTCTGCTGTTGCATATGTAACGAAGAGTTCCTACGATCTGCTTGAACAGGGTTGCATCAACCTTGGTCTCTTCTTGCTGACACGTGAGTTGCAAGTTTGCCATGACTGGGATGGATGTGCTATTACAGTTCTTCAAGTTAAATCTCTCCAAAGTCTCTAAAATATACTTTCTTTGATGCATGAACATTCCATCTTCAGTCTGCACGAATTCCAGCCCAAGAAAGTACCCCAAGCTACCAAGATCTGTCATTTAAGGTTCATTCTTCATCTTCACCTTAAATTCTTCAATTTCCTGTGTGGAGCTTCTAATGACCAGTAGATTGTCGACGTACAGACACACCAGTAGAGTACCTAGCTGTTCAACAAATTTCATATAAATTCCATATTCAACAGTGCATTTTTGGAAACCATACTTGATAAGCAATGCGTCAATGTGTTTGTTCCAGGCTCGTGGTGCCTGACGGAGGCCATATAAAGCCTTGTTCAACTTGTATACTTTCAGCTCTTGTCCCTTCTTAACAAATCCAGGTGGTTGCTTCATGAAAACTTCTTCTTCGAGGAGGCCATTAAGAAATGCGGATTTGACGTCCATTTGGTAAATGCTCCAACCATTGAAGTTGGCTAAGGCAACAACAAGTCTTACAGTCTCTAGTCTTGCCACATGAGCATAAACATCAGTGAAATCTATCCCAGGTTTTTGCAAGAAACCTTTTGCAACCAACCTAGCCTTAAGCTTTGCAACACTTTCATCTGGTTTATATTTAGTTTTGAACACCCATTTCACCTCTATGGCCCGTTTATGCTGAGGCAGTTCCACTAACCTCCACGTCATGTTCTTCTCAATTGATGAAAGTTCTTCCAACATAGCCTCCTCCCATTCTTTAATTTTGATGGCTTGTCCCCATGAAAGTGTTTCAGCACCTGCTAGAAGAGCATAATGAACTATATCACTTGAGTCTGTGATATCACTGTCACTAAAAAACTCATGACCAGCGAGTCTCGTAGAGGGAAATCGTGTTCTCTGTGACCTTCTAGCTTGAGTGTCTTCTTTTGTAGATATCTGTTCAGTCTCCTCTGCCCTTTTCTCCTCCAGCCAGGTAGACACAACAGCACCAGATTGCTCGATTGATTCAGTTTCTGCATCAACCCATTTAAACGTAGCAGACTCGTCTACTATCACATCTCTACTGATCAAGATTTGCCTCTTCTCTGGATCATACAGCCTGTATGCACTTGTTGGATGATAACCTATGAGAATGAGAGTTTCACTAATATCGTCTAACTTCTTCCTTCGTTCAACTGGGACGTGTTTGTAACAGACCAAACCGAAAATCTTCAGGTGATGCACATCTGGTTTCTTTCCAGTCCAAGCCTCTTCGGGTGTGCATGTTGACAGTGCTTTGGTAGGACTTCTATTCAGCAAGTAGGTAGCAGTCGAGACTGCTTCTCCCCATAGGTAATGCGGTAGTCTTCTCCCTTTTATCATACACCTGGTCATATCCAAAAGCATTTGGTTTCTTCTCTCAGCTAATCCGTTGTGCTGGGGTGTGTAAGGCGTTGTAACTTCATGCAGAATCCCTTTGTCAACACAAAATTTACTCATTTCTCCATAATTAAATTCGCCTCCACTATCAGTCTTGAGAATCCTGAGTTGCTAACTAGATTGCCTCTCGATCATGAAACAAAATTTAACAAATTGTGTGTAAGCTTCTCTCTTTTCTCTTAACAAATATACCCAGAGTTTTCTAGATAATTCATCTACGAAGAGTAAAAAATATTTGTTACCTCCTAGAGATGGCACGTCAAAAGGACCACACATATCTGCATGCACAACGTCCAACAACTGTCTTGCTCTCTTGGGTGCGTGTCTGTTAAACGCCTTTCTGGTTTGCTTCCCAACGACACAACTTTCACAGACTTTGTTCGGTGCAACAATTGTAGGTATGCCTCTCACAAGATCTTTATCTTTCAGTTGACTCAGGCTCCTAAAATTTAGATGCCCATAACGATAGTGCCACAACTACTGTTCTTCTCCAAAATCCATTGCAGTCAGACACTGTATCTCTGTTGCGTTCAAGTTCACTTTAAAAGTTTGATTTCTCGCAAGAGGAGCTTTGAGTATCATTCGTTGTCTCTCGTCGAATACCTCAATATGTCTTTGCTGCATCTTCATGGTATATCCTTTTTCCAAGAGTTGGTCGAGACTTAGACGATTGCTTTTCATCGTGGGAACATATAAAACATTGTGCATGTACACCGATCTTCCATCTTTGCGTGTGATCATCACTTTGCCCGAACCTTCAGCTCCAATGATACTGTTATCCGCAAAACGTACAGTGCCTTTGATGCTTGTGTCTAAGTCGAGCAACTAGTTTCTATTTCCAGTCATGTGGTTGGAACAACCTGTATCCAAATACCACAACGTTTCTTCATCTTCATGGCTTGTTTCTCCAGCAAGCGACACATGTCCTGTTCGGTCGGTCTTTCTTAGACACTTGTCTGTTACCCCACTCGCCTTTTGAACATGTCTTTCCTGTGGAATTCTCCAGATGTCATCGTTTCTGTCATGCATTGCGACGCTCATCAAAAAAACGTGATCACAATCCGATTCCAGTTCTTCTTTCGCAAGATTCGCCTCATCACTCTTTTCTTTCTTTGCGTTTTCATTGTGCCAACACTCAGATGAGTAATGGCCATATTTATTACTCGTAAAACATTGTACATTTCTCTTGTCAACGTTCTTTCTGCCTCCTCTTCCTCTGTACTTTCCTCTTCCTCTATAATTTCCTTCTTTTTGTTCGTTGTTGCTGTCATCTTTGGTCAGTTCGAAAGTATTAGTGAATCTGCCTCCATTTCGACCACCACGACCACCACGCGATCTTCCTTTGCCTCTGCCAGTTCCCGATTCTTGTAAATTTGACTGCTTCTAGCTTGCAGTGCCTGATTTATACTTTGTATAACATTTTTTTCTGCCACTTTTCTCTCTATCAGGCGCTGCTCATGAGCTTCAAGAGAATTTTGTAGCTCTTCAACTTTCATAATTCCCAAATCTTTGCTTTCTTCGATCGCCACCACAATGTGCTCGTACTGGGGTGTCAGAGTTCGCAAGATTTTCTCAACGATCTTTCTGTCTTTCACCACTTTATCACATGCCCGCATCGTATTAACAACCACCTGAATCCTGCCAATATATTCTTCAATGGTTTCTTGCTCTCCCATACTCAAGAGCTCATATTGTCTCTGCATCGATTGTAGTCTCACTTTCTTCACCCTTCCTGAATTTCCATATCCATCTTGTAATATATCCCAAGCTTCCTTGGTTGTTGCTGCTCTTGACACTTTCTGAAATATCATCGCAGAAACACATTGGTGCAAGAGCATGCGTGCCTTATAGTCCAGCTTCTTGTTTTCTTTGTAGACTTTCTTTGCTTCATCCATGTCCCCCTTTGAGGGTTCTTTAAATCCTCTCTTGACAATTTCGTCAACTTCTTGAAAGCCTAAGATAGCATTCATCTTCACACACCAGTCATCGTAATTCTTTTCGTCGAGCACTGGCAAGCTGCTCTGGATCATCCCCGCCATCGCCTTTCAACGAGAACCCTTCTTTGCTAATTAAGTCCTTCTTCGCTTGTTCAAAGTTTCACCAGGTTCTTTAACCTGTCGTTCCGAATACCACTTTTAACGCTGGACCAGTAGTGTGCTTTAGAACAGTGTGGCGGAATGTAGAAAATGAAAACGTGATGCAAGAGAATAGAGAAAATGATTATCTTATCATTAACAGGAAAATTGATATATGTATATCAGATACAGAAGTAGAAAACTGTCTTTTGACAGTTAAAACCGTTAGGTAGTTTAGATTTACATTTTAACATCGTGTGCTCTGAGCCAAAGTGTGGGTTAGTGTTTCATGTGATGTGCGCCCTGAAGGAGGAGCTTTGGATTGAGTACAAGGAAGGGAAGAAAGGGGGCACCATTGTTGCTGGCTTCTGCAAATAGTAATTTATTTTTTGTTTTGGTATTTTATATTCATATGGTTTAACTAAAGTCCTTTTCTGATGCAGCAACAACAATCTGAGAAGACAACGACTGGGGACGGAACAGAGGTTTGGAGTGGTTCTGGTCAACGAGGTTGCGATTGTGGACAGGAATGAAGATGCAAAGGAAAATATTGACTCAGAAAAAGTAAAAAGTTCAGTCTAATTTTAAAACCTTTGGTTTTTTAAGGAAGAAACATTATAATTTAGGAGAACATCAAAATGTACCAAAAATTGAAAGATATGAATCAAAATTGTTTAATAATTAAGGAACTAAAAGAATATTTAACCCAATACTTAATATTATCAATGAATTACAAAATTAATATATTAGAACATGAATAATTAATATTAACATTGTCTACTACTTTACCGCGAAATAACCTCGCTGTGTTGCCCTTCAACTGATTCAATCATTGATTTGATAATTTTTCTAAATTAATTAAATCTTAAATGTTTAATTAGTAAGTATGTTCTTACAATGTTTTAGGTTTAATTGGTTAAATTCAATTAAATATTTTATATTGATAATGTTCTGATTAGAAAACTTGAGTAGCAACCTCTAAAATTATTTGCCTTGTGCTACAGCTATTATATCACAAAACAAAAATAAGTAACCTTTTTTTTTTTTGTATCATTTCAACTTCTAGTTATATAAACTATACGACTTTTTTTACAGTTAGGTGACTATACAATTGAATTTAATTCACATATAATTATTAGGAAAAATTTACATGGCGTCTGTCTTTTAGTAGACCCTTCCAAAACTAATTAAAAAATAATATTTTATACTTTTTTTAGTTGATTCATCTTATATTATTTTATACTTTATATAAAGTATTATTTTATAGGTGTTGGATAGAAGTTTATACGTGTTTGTCTATCACTATCCTCTTAGACTTAATTAGTTGTAAGTTACTAATTAATATGGAAATTTTTAATTAAGTTTCTAATAAATTTTTTTATCATACTTAATAAATTTATGTTTTTTAATAGAATTTTCGTTATTAATTTTTTTTATTAATTGGATGGTTTTAAATGATTAACTTATTCATTATATTCTCAATTGTTACTACATGTTATTTTATTATATTAAAATTTTATAATTTCATAAATTTTAAAATTATAAAATGTTATAATAATAAAGTAATATATGGTGACAATTATAATATATCAATCACGTAAATCACTTAATAATTATATTACCCACGTAATAGAAAATTTAAACACAATTAAAAAAATATGAATTTATTAAGTAATTAATATGTGATAAATTTCATTAAAAACCTAATTAAAAGTTCTTAAATTTGTCTTAAAATATAATTAAGCCTGATTATTATAACATATTGGTATGTTTACAAAAATTTACTTGTTAGAGTTTAACTATTTATCCATGAAACTCTAATGTGGCAAAAAACTATACAAGATTGTAATGGAATGATATTGTTTTTTAGTCCAGATTATGTATGTGTATTTGTTCCCACAACAAACCTATTTATAGAATAATTATAAAAGATAAACTTTCTTTTTTATTTATTTAATGTTACAATATATATAATATTATTAAAATTAAAACTCTTGATTAAACTTAGTTAAATAATATTTTGTGTAATTGTTGATACTGAAATAGAAGTGACAGGTAGGGGAAAGAGAAAGTTAGCATGGAAGAGATGAATGGAATAGCCTTACGTTTCGTCCAAACTCCTTCTTCCATCTCTCACCGTGTCTTCTTCTCCATTTAGAAAATGGAGAATTCGTCAATGGCCAATCATGGAAGCCTCGCTGTCTCGGAAACAACTACCTATTTTCAGTCTTCTCTTCTCTTCTTATAACTTCACCCTCCTTCCTTTCTTGTCGTCCCCATCGCTTCCATTAGGTCATTCTTTTTCATCTTTTCTTCTTTCTCTTACTCTTCACTTTCCTTTTTTATTTCACTTAAGGAATAATGATGAAAAATAGCCTTCAAAACAAAAGGGTCGTGTGTTTTCCATGGCATGCACGATGCTGTGCTGTTAATTATTTTGTTGTCGGTGTTTAATGGGTTATCATTGAATTGTGAGGGTTTTCCATGCATGCAGGGCATTTGGGAGTGCAACGTTATTTCTGCTAATTCGTATGACGAGCAAGTAATTCTCCTGAATACCCTGCAGAAGCTAAACACGAAGCCGAACCATGTCTGGACCGCTATCTCCCAAGACATGTCAGTTTCATCTCCATCATTCTTTCTTTCTGTCCAGCTTTATTTTAAATTAGATTGCAGACAGAACTTAAATGTAAATCCTTTGTAAATTTTTAGAATGGTAGAGTTTCTGTTGATAATTCCAGTAATAAATATTTCAATATACAAGTTCATGAACATATGTTATTGATGTAAAATTCCAATTCGGATTGGAAAATAGTATGTTTTTCTCCGATCAATATATCAGAAACTTGGTAAAAATGCTAAGCCAATTCTTGTTGATGGTGGCATTGCAGCTCTTGATCGTGTTGGTTCATTGAAGAAGAAGTTGAGGAA
This sequence comes from Vigna umbellata, assembly GCF_029865625.1. Lineage (NCBI taxonomy): Eukaryota > Viridiplantae > Streptophyta > Magnoliopsida > Fabales > Fabaceae > Vigna > Vigna umbellata. Next base: position 87,352,217 of record NC_142165.1, on the reverse strand, counting down.
TTCCTTGACAAGGAGTAGGAGAAGAAGCAGCAGCAAGGTCATGTCGATTGAAATCGAGGATATCCGCGATGCTGAAGAATCCAAAGCCGTAGATGAGTTCCGTCAGGCTCTTCTCTTGGACGAGCTCCTCCCAGATAAGCACGATGATTATCACATGATGCTCAGGTCACCTTAATTTTCTTGCTTACTCTTATTCTTGAGCAAAGTTTTGATATAATTTGCTTTCATTCCACAAGGTTTGGCCATGTATATTTCAGAATGGTGAATACTATAATAGCAATGCTATTCTGATAATAAAATCTAATTAACTATTTTTTTCGTTCAAACTTGCATTCATGGGTTCTATTCCTACAAATAATTGTTGTAAAGTAAACGTATAAACTAAGATATGTTATTCTTAACATCTTGGTAACTTTAGGAACCAATTTGCATATGCAGAGATTTTCAGAGAGTAAAGAAATAGAGAAGCATTTTTTAACTCAATTGGTTTGACAGTTTTCCTGCATTATTTTTTGAACAGGTTCCTTAAGGCCAGGAAATTTGACCTTGAGAAATCTAAGCAAATGTGGTCTGACATGCTTCAATGGAGGAAGGAATTTGGTGCTGACACCATCACCGAGGTATTTGTTTTTGAACAATGATATCTGTGAGACTTCAGGGGATTTGTTACTAGTTTCGTATACATTACCCTTTTTTTTCCCAGTTGTTTATAGTTTTCTCCTTCTGCTCACTCACCTTTGTGCCTTTTATACTTTAGGACTTCGAATTCAAGGAACTCGATGAAGTGTTGCAATATTATCCTCATGGGCATCATGGAGTCGATAAAGATGGGCGACCAGTATACATCGAGAGATTGGGCCAAGTCGATGCCACCAAGTTGATGCAAGTCACAACCATGGAGCGATATATCAAATACCATGTCAAAGAGTTCGAGAGAACATTTGATGTGAAATTCGCAGCTTGCTCCATTGCTGCAAAGAAACACATCGATCAAAGTACAACCATCCTTGATGTGCAAGGAGTGGTACGTGTAGCAAATAGTTTATCTATAAGCCAGTCGAATTTTAATGTTAAAAACAGCATGGAAAAAGAGAAAGAAACGTGAAAAATACTAGAAGATGATGGAAACTTGCTATGTTTTAATGTCACAGGGCCTTAAGAACTTTAACAAGCATGCCAGGGAGCTGATCACATCCCTTCAGAAGATTGACGGAGACAACTATCCTGAAGTACGTTTTTCTTCTAATTTGCTTAAATTTACATAATTTTTTTGTAGATTACTGAGTTGTAATATCATAAAATTGGTGCCTTCATTGCAGACCTTGAACCGCATGTTCATCATCAATGCAGGTTCTGGATTCAGAATGTTGTGGGGCACTGTTAAATCCTTCCTTGACCCAAAGACCACATCAAAAATCCATGTGAGAACAAACACCTTACCTTAACTATCTGCCTGTTTCTGAATATAACATTTTATCTGATTGAGCTAAAACTTACCAGGTTCTTGGCAACAAGTACCAAAGCAAATTGCTTGAAATAATTGATGAGAGGTGAGTTCATGATAGCGGATATTTCAACATTGTAGCATCATGATTTTCCTTGTGCGACTACTATTTTCCGTTCTTTTTCTGCTCCACAGCTGTTGTTCTAGTATCCAAATGCGTTTATCACCTTTGGCTTAAGGTTGTTGACAATCTTTATAATGTAATGGTTTTGCTTTGGCAGTGAGTTGCCAGAGTTTTTGGGAGGCAAATGCACTTGTGCCGATCAAGGAGGCTGCATGCGCTCTGATAAGGGCCCTTGGAAGGATGAAGAAATAATCAGGGTGGAGTTGCAATTCCTTTTCCGCCCTCCTTTTATGCTTTCATCTGATTAACAATTTGCGTTCCATCATGCATTTGCAAGTTTATGTGATTAATATATATCTATGTAATATACTTACTTGCAGATGGTTCAAAATGGTGAGCACAAATGTTCAAGGAAATGTGAGGCTCCAGTCATGGAAGACAAGACAACTTCTGAGGTGAGAGCCATAGCTTTCATTTGGCATTTCCATTTACACACAGTTTTCTCTATTGAACCAATTGTTGATTTTTTTTTTGCAACCCTTGATTCCTTTTGTTATTGATTAACATCCTAACTAATCAATAAGCTTGTTTAGGAACACGAGATTATCAAGTTGGAAGCAAATCTCACCCCACAATTGTCTTCTGCCTTTGCTGAGGTATGCTATCATACATCTTTCATAACAACCACCCTTGATCCAGTTAACAATGGAAACCGGCAAATCAGTGTCACTTCCTTACCACAAAACATAGCTAGTGGGGTTAATGCACAAGGAAAAGTTACTCACATTACATTGGATAATTATACTATGATGTTGTGAAGTAAAATGGTATCTCCATGTGGACAGTGAGTGCACAAGGGAGAATAATGAGACCTTGAAAATGGATGATTGTTGAAATGAATATCTTTAGAGTATCTTGTAGGTACAAAGTGGTGGAAGAAGGCTTTTGTAAGTATATGTATACTGGTTAACTATGTAAACAATATATATGCATTATTTGCCCATAAAAAGAATATGGGGACACAATTGTTTTACAGAAGATTAACAATTCTGTAAGTGTTTGCTTGAAAAAATAAATAAAAGTGGACCATGTTTCCTTAACTTGTAAGTACTAAACCTTGTCAAAATATAACAGGCTGCTCCTTCCAAGAGTTACCAATACGAGGACTTTGTCCCCGCAGCTGAAAAAACTGCTTGGAAGAAGGTAGAAGACAACGACCGATATGCAGTATCGAAAGGTAGAACTGAAATTTCTTTGTTTGGCTCTATTTTATAGTAATGCATATTAATTCCTAATGACAGAGACTTGTTAAAGTCCTCTATGTGTGCCTATGACAAAAGGGTTATTCTTGTATATATATGTACTGAAGGCAACTTGTGAAGTGAAGAATTAATGTGTTTTGTGGAACTGATGCAGCTGATTCATACGCCATGGATTCTTTCAATATTCACGAGAGAGTGAACTCACAAATTTTCACTGGCGTGATGGCCTTCGTGATGGGCATAGTGACAATGGTGAGGATGACCAGGAACATGCCGAAGAAGCTCACAGACGCCAACTTCTACTCCAACTTCGGTGGTGAATACAAGGGGCAGGCCAATAACGAACAAATGACCGTCCCTGCAATCTCTGCTCAAGAGTTCATGACTGTGATGAAGCGCATGGCTGAGTTGGAAGAGAAAATGAGCAACATGAACAACCTCGCCATCTGCATGCCACCTGAGAAGGAGGAAATGCTCAATGCTGCCATCACCCGAGCAGATGCATTGGAGCAAGAACTCATGGCAACCAAAAAGGTAAACAGATCAATAACTCATTATTTCTTTCAAAACCACATGCATGATCTTTGCCTTCACATTGCTGCACAACGTTTTATAAAATGTTCACATAAAAAAAAATAATGTATCGGCTCTGTTAGGCTTTGGAGGAGTCCCTTTCTAAGCAAGAGGAGCTTTCGGCTTACGTTGAGAAGAAGAAGAAGAAGAAGAAGTTGTTGGTACGTACACGACAACTACGTACCCATGTTTAACGTAGTTATTTGTTTATCCAAGTTGTTGTTTGTTGCTTAATATTTTGTTTCTTTTTGCAGTTCGTTTGGTAAATTTAACTGGGGTTTCGTTCTAACACTCGGCTTTCCGAAGACTTCCCAAATGCCATTTTATTACTATATTCATAAAATGTTCAAATTTTGAACACCTTAAACCGAAGCATGTTTGCTAGCACTCAAGGATTGGACTCTCTCAATGTATATAACAAATCTGAGTAATGATACAAATTCATTTAGATTTTGTCTACATCTATTATATATATTTGTTTTTTCTTTTTATCTCTCTTTTCTTATTACATCAAATATACATACATATGAAACTTAATTATCACAAAAAGAAAACTTCATAATTTCTTAAGATGCTTAATAACAATTTTAAAAAAAATAATACAAAAGTGTTTTCGTGACAAAGTCAACTTGGTCAAACGTGGCCTGTGGGTAACGAATTATGAAATGCAAAAGTTCCTATTTCATTTCATATATTGGCATGTTCGTTAAGCCTTTTTCATCAAATAATCACTTTAAAAAAATCACTTTGTTATGTGCTATTACAGTTTTTCTTTAACAAAATCAGAAGCTTAAAATGCTAAACTTCATTAGAGGCTATTTGAAAGAACTTCTCATCAAATTATTTATTTGAAAGACTTATATTTTATGTGAAAAGTATAAAAATGAAAAACGGAAATCATTAAAAGCCATTTTACCAAAAATGCAGACTTGAATTTGAGTGTAAACTAATTACAGCTACCATATATAGCTGATAATTATTTTTCCTATTTGCTTAAAGCACAGAAATAACATGAATTGAGTTTTTTTTTCTTTCAAAAATAACGAAGTGAAGTCTCTTTTTCTTTTTTTTTTTAATTTTCAATGCTCTATACATGTTACATTGCAACTTTGTCATTGCTCAGAAACTAAAACAAGCACACAATAAAGGCTCTTTGATTCAAATTTTGGGTTATCTCTGGTATCTGCAACTATAATAATAGTATGAAAATGACTAAACACAACGATGAATAAACGATGCGTAAGAAAGGGGAACAAGACACAAGCCTCTGCTTCTTAGGTCTGGCTTCACTTCTTTATCTACTTTATTTGTACTCTGTAAACCCACAAAACAATAAATAATCAATATCACGTATTGAATATATTATCACTTTATAATATAACCTAATACTTCTACGCCATAATAATCACATTTATATTCTTTTAGTCTACTCTTAGCTATAGGAGTCAATTTGCGAACAGAAATATCAAGAAAGTTACGAAGTTAAAGTATCTGCATTTCTTACCAGCTGCAACATTCTATTGCTTTGCGTGGATTTCATGTAAGGAATGCTCAAAGTCTGTAGTGAACAAAGAGAATGTGAGTATGAAAGAAATATAAAACGTCATTTCTTAATTTATTTATTTTCCCTTATTTCTATTAATTAGTTAAATTCTTTAATTAATTAGCCCTAGGTTCCACAAACGCATTTATGTGTAACATTATTTTTTATGTTTCTAGTTTATTTTATTTTAAAAATTTAAACTTCACTTCAGTATAATATATATAAACTTCTGATTATAAAAGTCTAAAATTTTAATTAATAGATGTACCAGAAACACCTAAAGTGTTGCACTCAATTATCTTCCATATACATACACACACACACACATATATATATATATATATATATTATTCATAGGTTTTTCTATAATGCTCATATATAAGAACAAATAAAAAAGTTAAACATATTGAACTCTTTCTTTTAATAATCTTCCTAGATAGACTAATAAACACAAACGTCTCATTAGCAAATACTTTATAAAATAATTTAAATAATAATGAGATGTATATGTAATGTTCGTACTATATATACCTAAGAAAATGCAATATTTCTAATTGAAGTAAAGAAACAAAAATTGAGAATGTAGAAGTTTATATCATTAATTGGTTTGAAATTAAAGCATTAAATGTCATTTGAAATCAGTAGTAAACTATTACGCAGTGTATCCTTACCTTACAAGAATATAAAGACCTCTATTTATAGTTATACTCAGCACAATGTTATAATTATTCTGTTCAATAAAGAACGATTGATCTAATTAGTGTCTGAATATCCACCTGGATTTGTTGGTGAAGGAAATGGATGTAGCCAATGGCTTCACTTAACACAGAGGCTGTACTGGTCTGCAAATTAAAGAACATAAAGTAAGAAAACAATAATATATATATATATATATATATATATATATATATACACACACACACATTATGTATCAGACTATAATTAAAGATCAGAAATGATTTACCTTCCCGAAAGGTGCTACTAATCTTTGAAGAGTTTGAATCCTATCCCCCAATTTTTCCTTTCTTATCTGCTTTAAAATCAGTCCACACATGGTTTTACTTTAACGTGAAAGTGACACAAATCATCAATTTAAATAAGTGTTCATCATAAAAAGATATTACCTTCAGGGGAGGGCATGATGATGGCCTCGACCTCTTAGCTTTGGCCTCTGAATCTTTTGGTAGAGAGCAACTACTAGGCCTTTTTACCGTTGCAACTTCACTTATAAATGATGAAATCTGAAATTTACTTGAAAAACTTAACTAACCCAATTGAATAGAATCAACGAAAAGACAATTATTTTGTTTATAGGAATGTAAAAACGAAATTCATGTTCCAAATATTGCTCAAATTTACTAATTATTTTTAGCCATTGCTATGCTTAAAGACACCTGATTTAAACAGTATGAAATTCAAACACACACAATCAATGATTACTATTACTGCTTAACTTTCGCAAAAATCAAAATTGGCGAACAAACATAAGCAAAAGTTGTGTATAAATGTTAAAGCACAAGAAAAGTTTAATTCGTAGTATTTGTATGCATTGCACGTGAGAAGAGGTGTAGAGAAAGCATAGTACTCACTTTTGAGCTATTTGATGGACTATTTTCGCGGCCATGCATGTCGCTGTGGCACAAAGCTATGCTCTCGTTTAGACCAAAAGTATCATAGCAAGGTTGGATTTCACAACTCTCACTGTAACTTGTATGCAAATCAAACATTTTAGGATTTAAACCCAAAGAACATGAAACCAAAGAAGAGGTCATATCTAGGGTTGGTAAATTCGAAATTAAACTAGCATCACCAAAGTTGTTATATCTCTTGCTTAAGGTCTTTCCATCAATAGGCTTCTCATTATGAAAGACAGTCTCCGAAGGAAAAAACTCTACACCAGTTACACCAAGACTAGGTAATAAACTAGGAGGATATCGTGGTTCATGAATTGGGATTAGTGAACACGATTCCTCCATAGCCTTCATGGAGGTGTTCATCATTTCACCTTTGATTCTTGCTGCAAAGAGATCACTAACTGGCTGTTGAGCAACGCTTTTTCCATTGTGGAAACCCAAGGCTTGCCTTGTTGAAATTCTAAGTGAGTCAGTCATGGCGTGCTTGTGCTGTACTTCTCTTGAATTTGTAAAGCTCTCAGTTAGAAAGCCACTGTTACAACCATTGCTGCAAACAAACTCACACGTAGATATAAGCCAATGGGTGCATGTTATATCACTGTTTCAAAGATGAAACAACTAAAAAGGAATCAAAGAAGAGCGGTAGAATAATCATGAAATGGTAAAATGTGAAATCAAGATCAGTAGTATTATTTAAAAGCATCACTACAGCTATCAGACTATAATAATTAAAAGATTTTGTAGTGGAGAGTTCTGTGCAAACTGGTGTACATGCTTTTCTACTATATATGTCCATATCTTCTCCATAAGTAGTTAGTTTTGTCGAACCACAAACCCAAGAAGCAATACAAGAAACCAGCTAATGTTTAATTAAGAGGGTTTCAAACATGGTAATAAGAATTCATAGTAATTTCACCTGAGACGATGATTATTATATAAGGGGATATTAGAGAGTGAGTTCATGTTGAAGGAGTGTGAAGGAACTTACTATATGTTGCTTGGGATCCATGATTGATGAGAGGTGATGGAAGGTTTAGAGTCAGGTGGTGGGGTTGCTGAAGCTATAGAGTGAGCAGATTCTTCTTGAAGCTGATGCTGAAGATGGAAACTAGCAAACTCCATGATTACTTAAAACCTTGAAGATCCCCAAACAAAAGAGATGGAGCTAATTAGCTAGGTAGGGAATCGAGTTTGAGAGACCTTTAACTTTTTACAATGTAACAAGATGGGATATATTGATATATATATTTGATACCATGCACAAGTTGAAACCCTTTTTCCTTGTTTTGCTCTCTTCCCTGGTTAAGTGATATTTTTGAGATCACTATGCTCAGTCCAAAGAACTCTAGTTATACAGGGAAATTCCCAAAGCAACTGCATAGAGCTTTGAAAAAGGGTCCTGAAAGAAGGTTATGGTGGTAGACAGCAAGGTTATTATATATACTGGTCCTCTTGGATCAGCAAGTTGACTGTGTTTATGCTTTTAGGATAGACACAGACATGACACCTTCGGGGAATATGCATGAATATAAGTAAATTCTTTGTAAAGCTCAGCTAGTGGTATGGACCTTTTTCCTCGGTAAAAGGTTAGTGGACCTTTTGTTTTGCTTACAATAATATAGAGTATTCAAAAACAATACTATTTAATTTTGGTTAAGATCGAATGTGACTCATGCGCCAAACTGTGATTGAGTTAATTATTTGAACCATATCTCTGTTGGGGAAATTGTACTTGTATTCTCAAACCAGATTTTTAGCCACCATCATTATTGATTGGGAATGGTGATTTGGTTTAATAATTTAAGCCAGATCTTACTTAGGGATGTTGTAGTTGTATTTGGTCAATCGTTTTTCTGATGGCTAAGGGTTATCAGTTTTTCTTTTTGGTACATCACTTTATCTTAGGCTGAAAAAGTTATTCAATTTCAGTAATATTCAACCTAATTAACTTGCACCAATCTAATCAAAATTGG